>NC_142654.1:30229545-30532575 GCF_055504915.1 Nelumbo nucifera
GGTTTATCAATTGTTGCTTCCTCTCATCTAACCTACCAAAGTGGAGAATATTCCATTCCTTAATTTTGACTTTCAATTCTTTTAGCTTCCAATGGAATTTCATCCCTGCCCAATTAACTTTTGGGTTACTTTCATTCCACCAACTTTTCACCTTGTTTTTGAAGTCCGAGTGAAGTAACCACATGTTTTCAAACCTAAAGGGGGAGGGTCCACTACCACCAAAATCAGACTTACAAATCATTATTGGCCAATGGTCGGAAGTAACTCTGGGTAAGGTCCATGACACCAAATCTCTCTGGTCGGAAGTAACTCTGGTGAACAAGAACCTGTCTAGTTTTGAGCAAATAGGTTCAGCTTGGAGATTGGACTAAGTGAAGCTATTGTGTTGGAGATTCAGTTCCTTTAGCTCAAAAGCATTAATGAACTCATTGAACTTCCTCATGCTGGTAGTACTCCTTTGTCTTTCCTTGTTACTCTCTTCAATAAATCTAATCACATTAAAGTCCCCTCCTAGACACCAAGGCCCCTCCCACAGTCCTCTGACATCTTCCAGTTCCTCCCACAACTCATTCCTCTGTTTATAACTATTGGGGCCATGTACGTTGGTAAGGGCCCATTCAAAACCATCTGACACATGCTTAAATTTAACCGAGATTGAGAACCTTTCCACTAATTCTTCCACTCCCTCCACTACTTCATCCTTCCACAAAATAATTAGGCCACCAGATGAGCCCCATGATGGACTCATAGCCCAACTTAGACCATTCACTCTCCACACACTCCTAGCCCACTTTTTATCAAATGTCATAAGCTTAGATTCCTGAATTAGAACAATGTTTGGATTTTCTTTCTTTAATACCTCCTTTACTAAAGCTCTCTTCCTAGCACTCCCCATCCCTCTCGCATTCCAACTTACTATCTTCATTTCTTCAACACCTCTGCTTAGCCCCATTCCCTTTCTTCCTAGGATCCTCCTTTTCTCCCCCTCCCACTCCTTCCTCTAGCCTCCTTACCCCCATCCACTTCCAGCTTCAATTTCTCCGCTTCACTTAACCTTCTCTTCCTCCTAGTCCCACCTTCTCTTTTAGTCTGTAAATATCCTTTCAATTCATTCAAGTCTCTAGCCTTGCAACCTAGCTTTGCCACAAATTCAGCTATGGACTCCTCTTCATCCACTCCCATGACAAACATTCCCCCTATCTCACTGCTCCTCTTCCCCTCCTTTTCCTTCTCCATCTTACCACTATTCTCCCTAGATTCCACCCTAGCCAAGTTCTTAACCACAGCAATTGGAACTGCTTCCCCCACCCTCAACTCCTTCTCACTCCCCACCTGTAACTCCCCAATCTCCCCGGTATCATCCTCTAACCCTTGTGTACACAGCACTGGGGCACAGCTGGAATCTAAAGGACAAACACCACAGGTAGAGCAGACATTAGTATGAAAACTGAAACCACAACCATACCTAGGATAGAGGCAAATGGAGACATGGCAACCGAATGGGTTAGGCCTTTCACTCGCTGGGTAGGGCTTATCTGATTGCTACCTAGACTTACTTCACCCTTGTTTGTACTTCTAAGGCTCTGTCCTTCATCCCCGCCTGCGCGCTCTTTGCCTGAAAACTGTTGGGCAACCGAAAACCACTTGCAGATTCCTTGTCTTAAGTTACTCTCCTGGTTTGGTTCTTCTCTACTTGGAGGTCGATTTTCCCCCTTGTCTTCCAAAGCATGCTCGGCTCCATTCAGTTCTCCACACCCAGTGGAGGATTTGTGCAAGAAAAAGTCCTCTTCTACACTCTCTGAAAACAATATCTCTGTGTTGAAAGTGTTTTCCACCACTCCTGGATGTTCATCACATTGGGTTTCATCTTCGCCGCCAAAATCTGACGCCTCCTCCGAGCTGTCACAATTAACCCAACCTTCGTCCTCATCCTCACCATCTTCTCTGCTCCCCGTGGAATATCTAGGATTTGGCTTATCCCCTTCCGCCTCATTCTGGTTGCCATCTCCATGCTTCGCCACCGGAATCCAGCGTAAGGGCATCTTCGAGGAAATTTGGCCGCTTGAGAATGATTTTCGGACCCCAACACTTGGGCCGCGTGAAGAAGAAGATAGACGCTTGAATTTGTCTATCATCGGATGCAAAGAGGTTCGACTTACGTGACCACTTAAGTGGTCACATGAGTCCAACGAAAAGTCTTGGACCCTTGCCTTAACATGAACAAACCGATCCCACCTTGAGTCAGCCAATTCAGATCGAGTGGCAGGTAACTCTATCTTAGACATGATACGAACACCCCCTTGATCAGACCGAGACTCACCTTTGACCATATCCGCATAAGACCAACCGGCGGGAAAAGAGTTTTTGTTTTCAAAAGCATTTGAAAATATTTCCAAAAAAACACCTTTGCTTTTAGCAATCGACTTTTTAGCTTCCATAATAGGAGAATTCTTTCCCCCAGCCACGGCCACGTGTCCAGACTTCCTTCGTTCTAGCCCGCCAACTGGAACCCATCTTGCCACGTCGTCATCTTCTTCAAGCTTCGACTTCCCCATCCAGTGCGACGCTTCAACTTCCGAACTCACCAAAATCTTGTACCAACTACCTTCTGTGCAAAGGTGAAAAACTCTTGGGACTTCTTCAGGCTTAACTCCAGCTACTCTCAATTGAACTGCTCTCAAATCTGTAGTTTTGCACAACAGGAGAACACCGCCCATCACCTGCACCATTCTCTCTAGTGTTGTTTTTTGCCAGAGGTGAAAGGGTAAACCCAACATCTTCAGTTTGAAACTATCGTCTACACCCGCCACTTCATTTGAAAGAGGACACCATTTTTCGATTCTTACAGGTCCTACAGACATTGCCAGCAAGGTGAAATCTATTGAAACCTCCCCCGCGTCAAGGATTGCTTTTCTATCAATGAATGGAATGAGAATGACCATCTGGTTCAACCCGAGCTTCCTTGTCACCTCCTCTAGCAATCCTTTCCAGTCTTTCACCTCCTCCCTCGCAGTTACAATGGATTTCTTCTCCCATGCGCCCTTTTCCCCAACCAAAGCAATTTTTGGTTCTAAAATTGTGAATGCCACTATTGGATTTTCTTAGTCTTCTACTGTTTCTTCTAAGCCCAACTTCTCCAATCTCTTTCTTCTTTCTGTCATCAGTCATCACCTCTTTTTTACTCTATCTGCCAACTACTTCCTCAGCTTGTACCTCCACTGTTACAAACTCCTTAATGACTAATCTCCGATGAAGAGCATTAGCCACCCCTGACCAACCCTACAGCCGGATTCCTTCAGGAATAACTACTGTTTGCCTTTTCTTTTTATCGAACTTTTATTCCAGAGTAACATACCAACCCCTGTCGTTCTTTCTTCTCTCGGCTACATATTCTCTCCTTATTTGCCTGAATGTACCTCTCCAAACTTTCCTCCAGCAAACCTGAGCAGCTCCATCCAAGAAGCTTTGAAACCAAGGAATAGCATCTCCCACTAACAACATTGTTCCTCTCTTTCCTTCTCTAATCTTAATCGTGAAGTCTTTTTGGTAGAATAACTCCTCCAGCAGAATAACTTTTCTTTCTATTCTCATAGCTTCTCTCCACTTACCGGCCGGTGAGAAACCCTCGAACCCTTCTCTTGCAACTGCTAACATCTTTCACATCCTGTAACATCGAAGTCAAGCCCATAGTTTTTAAGGCACCAAGGCAAGGCTAGGCGACAGGGGGGCGCCTTGTCGCCTAGTCACCTAGGCGGGTGCCTAGGCGATGGATTTCTTTTAAGTAAAACCATATATCCTAGGGTAGTTCCCTAGGTTCCATAACCATCTTTCCTTAATAATTATCCATAATTTTCATAAGAGAAGCATAAATTTCATGTTTGAAGTCTAGAAAATCAACATTTTATGAGAAGAAAAGGAACAAAGGAAAGAAAATTCAAAAAATATAGGGGCTGAACCCTACTTTTGTTATAGGAAAAGAAGAAAAGAAAAGGTGGAAGAAGAAGAAGATTTGTAAGAAGAAAATGTGTTGATTAGACAAAATCTTAAGTTCTTCCCTTGCTTATTAGTTCAGGTTCTAAAATCTTTGAGGATTCAATCAAAGATCAAAACTTCGATACAATACGCCCCGTATCGGGTGTACTGCATTGTATCTTTGGCGCCCCAATACACATGTTTACAAGTGTTTTCGGGAACCCATTTTTTAAAATAATATATATGTATTTAAAAATGAAATTGAAAACCAAAGAAATAAAAAAATAGGGGGAGTATCGTTATAAGTACTGATACACCTCTACCGATACATAGAGGTGTATCGATACTTTGAACCATGGGTTCAATACAGCAGTTAGCAATGTTTGTGTTGATTAAACCCTAACAAATAAGAAAATAATAAAAAGAAATTAGTACATAAACACATAAAATGAGTATTCTAATTTAATAATGCCTATTTTATAATTATAATGTCAAAAAATTAAAGGCCAAGTTTGATGTTGTGATACGACACGCCTAGCTTGCATCACACTTTAAGGAGTGCAGAAAATGGGAGAGTTCGTGGAGGTAGGCCGTTGGAGAAAAACTTTAAAGATTGAAGCTAAGGAGCTCCTATTTGAGGAACAGAGATTAAAAGGTCAGCTGATCTTGAAAATCAGGGAAGCAAAGAAAGGGATGGTGCTGTTAGAAGGTTTGGGGGTGATTGAAGGGCTCAAGGAGTTTGTGGAAGATGCAAGTAACAAAGGCAAACAAAATAGCTGGAAAGAGTTTCTCTCAGAAACTGGAAGAAGATTTGTAGTAGAGTGTAAGAGAAATTCTAAAGGCTTTTTCATTTCTTTGACAGAATTTTTTGGCAAGGGTAGGAAGCAGATGGTCTGTTTCCCAGAGGGAAGGAAAAGTCAGGGCTGGAAGGCAGTTCATGGGGTATTATGTGAACTGCTTAAATGGTTGGGTGCCATAAGAGAAGTAACAGAAAAAAGGAAGATAAGCAGTTCTACTAGCCTAGAGAGAAATAATAAGCAAGAGACTATTATAGTGACAGCTGGAGCAGGTAAACACAGAATGGGAGTAAACCTACAGAGAGGAGGTTGGGAAAGTAAACTTATAGTTAAAGCTTCATCTCGGATTGTTGAAGAGTATCTTTATATTAACACCCTTTGAGAAAGACAAGGCTTTGCTGGACTTGCTTGAGTATAGAGTAGAAGCTGAGGCTTTAAATATCCAAGCTGAACTTGGGAATTTCACAATATCAAGATGGTGTCCAGGATCAAACTCCAAAGATTTCTTTGTTGAAGATGGAGTGTTGGTGCATCTCTTAGGCCTTCCCTTTCATTTGTGGAAGCAAGAAACTGCTGAAGCCATTGCTCTAATGTGTGGAGGATCACTAGGAGGTGTATTTTGGGGAGATCTCTTTTCAGCTTCCATTTTATTGAATGGAGTAAAACCTAAGGAGATTCCTCGGAAGATAGAGGTGCAAGTTGAAGGATAATTTTACTTAGTATGGCTGGCTTCATCCATTGAATCTAAGCTTTGGAAAGAGGCTCGTAGGGAGGGAGATGAGAAGGTTGAAGAAGAAGAATTGTGTGGCAACAAAGGACTGGATGGTTCAAACAAGAATAGCACTTTCACTAAAATGGAAAAACATATGCTGGAGAAACAAAAAGGTAGATTTCAGGGGGAAGGTCTTATGCGTGTAGAAGAAGGAAACAATCTGGAGGGCAGCTGGACCTTTGCATAGGTTGTAGCTGGCGCCAATATGGCATTCTTAAACAAGGAGAAAGTGGTTCAGGGAAGAACCGAACCGAGATTTAATAAAATCAAACCAAGCGGTGGGCTGAACGCACGTGACCCCTTTAAAAGTCACGTGAAGTTGCAGGTTGTTAAGAATGGGCCAAGTAATGAGCTAAAGCCCACGATGAGGGAACTAAATATTAGTAAAGGCCCAAACGGGCCAGCGGGCCCGACCCAGTTACTTAAAAAGGCACGTGAGCCTTTAAAGACTCACGTGACTGGGGAGAGACCTAAGGTAGACGATAAATATCGTCTATCGTTGTCTTCCTCAAGCTATTCAACCGCTGCAAAGGACTTTTCCCAAGCTGCTATTTCGAAGCTTCCTACTCAGTCGGCTAGCTCTCTACAGTGTCTTCCAGTGAAAAAACCTCAACGATCATCTCCCAATCGTTGTAATCCGCACTCTGTCAAGAGAAGTAATCCAGATAAATTCGACTTGAATCTCTTGTCTAACGAGGAGGATTGCTCTGATTCTGAAACTGAGGATACTTTGAGCCTTGGCAGTATCGACCTCTCTCAAACAAATGATCTCTTTGAAGATGACAGTTTAAACACAGAAGTGTTGTTCCTAGAGGAAGACGTCGGTGGCTCTTTGACAGGATTTCAAGCGACAGCTCCCTCCCCCCCACCCCCACCACAAGGTTGTACTTCAGATAAGAGTTGTATGGGTTCAACGGCTATTACAGAAGTTGCACAGGGGACATCTACTCCAACAAACCCACCCTCATTTGGACTGCAACATGCTTAGTTTATCTTTTCAGAGGATCAAAACTCATTACTGTCGTGCCACGCAGAATCACCGATCAAGGGGCAACCTTTAATGGTAGCTTCTGCTGCACTGGTTAATACAGACTTGATTGAACGTAGACAACTTCCAGAGATCAATCAGTCAAGGGAACCAGGTCTAGATTTGATGCCTCCGATAGCAACTTCTGCTCCTGTTCCTACTCTACCAGTTCCATTTGATTCAGGTACGCCTGTGGATTTGTTTTCTGGTACTAATAAGGGTCCTATGCCTGAAACAGGTACTTCAGCTTCTCAACCAAAAGGAATGGCCAACGGAGGGCAGAGTGGGTTTGCGGCTAAGGGTTGTGGAGAAGAGGAGGGAGCGGATTTGTGCTCTCTTGGAGGATTATAAAGAGAAAGAAGAGAAAATGGAGGGTACCACTACAAAACTGGAACAAAAGAAGGAAAATAGAGAGTGTTTGAGAAGTGCTGGAGTAGATAAAAGTAGGAAAAAAAAAGAAAAGATCAAAGGTGGAAAGACTAATATCAAATATTGAGGGTGATATTGAATTCAATGGCCGAGGGGAAAGAAGAAAGGGTCTCAAGTAAGGGTGGGTGAGGGTGTTTGAGAGGGTTTTCTAATCATTTCTAATGAAAATCATAAGCTGGAATGTGAGGAGTTTAGGAAGTGCAAGGAAGAGAACACTAATAAAGGATATGCTTAGAAGAGAAAAGGCCTGATGTTATTATGCTAAGAGACAAAATTAGAAGGGATGGATAGAAGATGGGTTAGAAGTGTGGAAATCTAAAGGGATTAGTTAGGTTTCAACTCCCTCTTGGGGAGCTTCAGGGGGTAATAATTACCTTGTGGAAAGAAGATGTTGTAGAAGCAGTTGAGGAATTAGCAGGTAACTTCTCTGTGTCTCTGAAATTCAAAATGGTGGAGGGTGACTTTACTTGGCTGCTAACCAATGTGTATGAGCCCAATAATTACAGAGAGATGAATGAATTGTGGGAGGAGTTGTATGGCATTCAAGGGTTATGGGAAGGTCCTTGGTGCTTAGGTGGAGATTTTAATGTTATTCGGTTCACAACTGAATCAAATAACCCTCATCAATCCATCACGACTAGTATGAGGAAATTCAATGATATTATCAACTCTTGTGAGTTGAAGGAGATTCCTCTTTTGCAAGCCAATTTTACCTGATCCAACTTTCAAGAAAACCCAACATGTTCTAAGTTAGATAGATTCTTGTTCAATGAAGCCTGGGAGAATCAATGGAGGGGATTGATGGCTAAAGGGTTACCTAGAGTTACTTCGGATCACTACCCTATTCAGTTAGGAGAGGAACCCTTAGACTCTAGACCTAGACCCTTTAGATTTGAGAATATGTGGTTGTCTCACCCAGACTTTGTAAAAAATGTTGAGAGTTGGTGGAGTGAAGAGCTAAGGGGGGTGAAGTGGAAAGGAGTTAGATTTCATAAAAAAACTAAGAAATTTGAAGACAAAATTGAAACCTTGGAACAAGGACCATTTTGGGAGGATAGAGGATTTAAAATCTTCCTTGTTGACTCAGACTGAAGAATTGGACAAGAAGGAATCCCAAAGGACTATGAATGCACAAGAACGAGAGTTGAGGTGGAGTTTAAAGAAGGAATTAGAAGAGGTCATGTTGCGGGAAGAGATCTCATGGAGGCAAAAATCAAGGTTTAAATGGATCAAGGAAGGAAATGGGAACACAACATTTATTCATGCGATGGCCAATGGAAGAATGAGGAAAAACTTTGTGGAATAACTTGAGATTGATGGAGGAAATCTCCTCTCAAGAAGAGATAGCCATATGCTTTGTAGATCATTTTTAAGTCAATTCTAAGAAGACCTCTGCATTGTAGGGTGGAAGTGGATGGTCTAGATTGGCTAAGTCTTTCTGAGAGGGGGAGGGGATGGTTGGAAAGAAACTTTGAGCAGGAAGAGATCAGACAAGCAGTTTTCTTAATGGATAGATCTAAGGCTCCTGGGCCAGATGGATTTATGATGGCCTTTTATCAAGATTGTTGGGACATAGTTAAAAATGATGTACTTGAGGTCTTTAGGGAGTTTGAGGATAACTACGTTGTTAGCTCTAGAATTAATGCTACTTTTGTAGCTCTTGTTCCCAAGAAGGTTGTCGCTAAGCATCCTAAGGACTTCAGATCAATTAGCTTTGCGACTAGTGTTTACAAAATTTTGGCTAAAGTCTTATCCTTGAGGATCAAAGTGGTACTCCCCTCTCTAATTAGTCAAGCTCAAGGTGCCTTTGTACAAGGCAGAATATCAGATTTTGATAGCTAATGAATGTGTGGAGGAGATGAAGAGATAAGGTAAAAATGGTTTTGTCTGCAAATTGGATCTTGAAAAGGCCTACGATTTGGTGGATTGGAGCTTCCTTTTAGAGGTGCTAAGTAAGTGTGGGTTTGGGGAAAGAGAGTGCAAGTGGATTAAGGGTTGTCTCACTTCTTGCCATTATTCTATCCTTCTCAATGGAGAAGTTAAGGACTTCTTCCCTGCTTGTAGAGGCCTAAGACAAGGTGATCCACTCTCCCCCTTTTTATTCACTCTTGTTGCCGATGTGTTAAGTAGATTGATTTCAAAAGCAGATAGGGAGGAGGTAGTGAGTGGTTGGAGAATAGGAAGAAATAATGTGCCTATGACTCACCTTCAGTTTGCAGACGATACTATAATCTTTTGTGAAGGAAGTGACTTGAAGAAGGTTGGGAACCTTAAGAACCTAATTAATAGTTTTGAAAAGGCCTCAAACCTAAAAATCAACTTTGAAAAAAGTTGTGTGGTGGGAATCAATATGGATGCTCAAGAAATAGAGGCTATTGCAGGTTGCTTAGAGTGCTCCACCTCATCCTGGCTCTTAACTTATCTAAGTCTTCCCCTAAGATCTAACCCAAAGGAAAGTCGGTTTCGGATCCCTGTTGTAGATAAGTTTGGAAAGAAGTTGGCAAGCTGGAAAAAGAATTATATCTCTATGGGGGGTAGAGTGACTGATTAAATCCACACTTGCTAATTTGTCGGTTTACTTTCTGTTTGTCTTTAAGATTCCTGCTAGGGAAGCTAAGAGGATAGAGAAGATGATTAGGGACTTTTTGTGGGAGCCGGGGCAAGAGAAGAATGATCATTTGATTAGATGGGAGTTAGTCGAAGTAAGGAGGAAGGAGGATTAGGATTAGGGAATATTACTTTTAAGAATGTAGCTCTTCTAGGTAGGTTGTGGAGATGGCCTTTAGAGAGGGAGAGGTTATGGCATGAAGTGGTGGCAAGTATCCATGGCTGTTCCAAAAATGGTTGGGATGCAGGGGTATCCAGACAGGCAATTCTTGTAACACCTTGGAAGGCAATTAATAGCATCCTCCCACAATTCCTACACTTTGTAAGGTATGATGCTTGCTTTGGGACTCGGGTTCTTTTCTGGGAAGACACTTAGGTTGGAAATTTGCCTCTTAAGGATCTGTTACCTTCTCTCTTCTCTATTTCCCTTTTTAAAATAGAACCTATGTCTTCCTTTCTTTTGTCCCCGTATACCCCCTTGTTGACAAATTGGGTCATTGGCTTCCGTAAAGGGTTAAGGGATGAGGAATCCCTATCAGTCTCTAAGCTCTTATTGCTACTTGATTTTGTTTGCCTGGACCCAATCATTTCTGAAAGGATGATTTGGACTTTGACTCCGAAAGGGTCGTTTACTTGTGCTTCTTTCTTTAATTCCCTTTGCTCCAGTTCCTCTCCTCGGGCTTTCCCAGTTAAGGAAGTATGGTCTAGGCCTGTTCCCCCAAAAATAGTCGTGTTTTGTTGGGAAGTTTACTATGGTAAAATCAATACAATGAATAACCTGTAGAAGAAAAGACATTTTCTTGTGTTTATCCCCTAACTGGTGTATTCTGTGTAAAGCGCAAAATGAGGGCTGTTACCACTTATTGATTTCTTGTCCTTTTGCTACAGCCATTTGGAATTGGGTATTTGATTTGTTTGAGTGTAGGTGGAACTTGCCAGCTGAGGTAAATTTGTTGTTTCCCCTTCTACCTTTGTGTGGACCACATGAAGAGGGAGAATCATGTTGAAGTGTATAAGAGCAGCTCTCCTTTGGACTATTTGGGAAGAGAGAAATTCCAGAATTTTTTAGAAGGAAAGAAGCATTCTTGAGGTCAAAGAGTGTATTATTACAAGGACTATTTTGTGGCTGAAATCCTTAAAACTCTTTGAAGATTATTCTTTTGAGGATTTAATGAGAAATTGGTCTGCGGTTGCCCTCACTTCCTCTAGGAAGCCTAGAGTTCAAGTAACTTGAACTCCGCCAATGGAGGGTTTTGTTAAGCTGAACTTTGACGGGAGTAGTCAGGGTAACCCAGGACCGTCTGGGATTGGTGGTGTACTAAGAGATGAAAACAGCAACATCATTGCCTTTTTTTTCGGGACCGGTGGGAATAGGAGATTCTGTGAGGGCTGAACTCCTAGCTGCAGCACAGGGGGTACAGATTGCTTATCAACTTGGAGTGCAAAACTTAATAATTGAAGGAGACTCCAAGGTTGTAGTGGGATGGTTGGCTGACCCGGGTACTGTCACTTGGAACTTTAAGGATATCTTAAAAAAGGTCAAATGGCTATTGAGGGGCATGACAGTTAGAGTTCAGTGGTTGGGTAGATCGGCCAATGCCTTGGTCGATTATCTTGCTAAACAAGGGGCTACTCGGGTTTCATTGTATTGGACTTCTCTGTAATTTTCTTTTTCCATTGTTTTGTTCTTTAACTAAAAGGTTGATGGCCTCTTCCATATCTCGTGCCTCTCCCTAAATTGTACTATCTTTAGCTTTGAGTTAATAAATCTGATAATTCACTGATCAGAAAAAAATGTCAAAAAATTAAAAATATAAAAGTATTTTATAACATAGTGCACAAAACTACTTGGCGATTGGGCGAGGCAAGCCTCCAAGGGCGCCTTGTTGCCTAGGTGTCGCCTTGACAAAACCAAGACCTTCATAGTCAGTGTCCAGTTTGATTAAATCCTATCCTGCACAATTTTTTAGTTATTGTCTGGCAGTCACATCATTTTTTATATCAGAACTTATGGTCTGTCACCATGTTTTACTAAGTAACTGATTCTGCATGCTCAGATTCATTGATAACCAACAATCCTATCCAAATTCATTAGTATCCAACAACATTCTAATGCAACTTGATGAACAGCTCAATAACTCAAATGAGCATGCAAGTAAACAGGAATCAAAAAGAACAGTGTTTTCTCAAGCACCCGTACAAAGGTTCAAAAATCTAATAGCAGGAAAGAACTAGAATATGCAAGGAAAGACATCAAGAAATTTTTTTTAATAAGTAAAGACATCAAGAAATTTATAATTCTGAAACAGCAAAAGCAATTCCAATCTAACACTCTTCTTCCTTCATGCCTCCTTTCAGCTTCAGATCTGTTAGATGTCTTGAGGTGGTTTGAGATTGTCTCGGGATAAGCCTAGAGAAAAGCTCTACGATACTGTTGGAAATGTGCCTTATCCTCTTAGCCTAGCTGCTGTGCTTGGTTGCAAGGTAGCAAAGCCTCCAATTACCTATTCTTGGCGCAAAAGTTCTCCATGTTCCCTATGGGACCAGTGATAGAAAGATGCCAGAAAAAGCAACTTGGAAAGTCAAATATCTCTCCAAAGCAAGTAAGATAAACCTTATGGCCTGTTCAATCTACTCTCTAGCCTCCTTTGTGACTACCTATCCATGTTTAAGGCGGCTATAAGTTTGGAGTAGCTTCAAAGAGAATTCTTATGGAGAGGTTTGAAGGAAGATACGAAAATTCACCTTGTAGATTGGCCCAATATTTGTACCCATAAGGCCCTAAGCACTAGGAAGGTTTTAATTAAAATAAAACAAAAGCACTTGGGGGCTTGGGTCTATATAGAATTAAAGAAGAAAACACTGCACTTGGGAGTATGGGATTTCCACTGGGGGATGGGACACCAGGCAGCCTTCCAATGTTTCCTGCAGGTCGGTTTTGGAATGGTACCCAAAAAATTCAGCCTCATTTCCTTGCAGGTACTGCTTTCAAGCCAAGCAATGGCACTCAGCTGAGATTTTGGCTTGACCCTTGGTGGAGAAAGACCCTTGATAGAGTTATATCCTAGACTCTTCAACATTGCCACGAATAAGGAGGCTACCATTGCAGAAATCTTCTCTATTTCTGGGTCTTCTAAATTCTGGGATTCAGGCACCCAATTTTAGAAGACCTCTCTTTGACTGGGAGATTCACCAGCTTGAAGACCTACTGACCTACTTTGTCAACTTCAGAACACCCAGCTGATTCCATAACTCTGGTGATAAAAGAATTTGGAAGTGGGATAATTCTGGGAGTTTCTCATTCAAGTTCCATGTTCCATATTTCTTTCCTGCTGGAATCAGCTTCCCCTATAAAGCTGTATGGGCAAGAAAGGTCCCTTCTAAGGTTTGTTTCTTGGTTTGGACTGCAGTTTTGGCAAAATGTCTAAGGACAAGCTAACTAGGAGGGGATATCTATGAACTCTACTTGCTGCTCTCTCTGTGATTCCAAGGAGGAAACAGCAGACCACCTTATCTTACACACTGCCCTACCAGCAGGTGAATTTTGGTTAAACTTCTTGGTGAGCTACATAATCTCATTTTACAGAGGACCAAACTTTTGATATTAATACAATACCTCATACTTTACCTTTCTATAAAAACTTTGTATTTTCCAATAAGTACATTTACCCAGGTAAGTTAGGAAATTTACCATTTTTACCCAGGTAAGTTAGGAAATTTACCATTTTTACCCAGGTAACTTTTGGGTTAACTTACCCACCTAGGAGATGGGTAAATTTTGGGTTAACTTTTGGGTTAACTAAAAAATAAATCAAATTGCAAACCATAAAATTAGGAACAAAATCCACCAACCATGCCAATATAAAATATAATTCATTTTTCATAGTCCTCTTATAAATAAATAAATAAATAAAATTAGTAATCAATAAAGATGTAAATCAGTCCTCTAATATCAGGTTTAAAATCAGTGATTAACAGTACAAATCAAATCTGAATAATAGTGCAAGAGCTTTGTATGTCGAAGAGAAGAGGTAAGAGAAGAAGAAGTCGAATCATTCACCCTTCTCCTCTAACCCTATTTTATTAATCTCTAAAATTTAATGATGACAAGTATGCCCTTAAGTGGGCGGCCAGCTTGGCAATTACATAAAGAAAATAAAACAAGAACAAATAACAGGCCCATTAAGTGAGGCCCATCAACATAAAATAAAAGATAAAAAATAAAGGATATCACACAAGAGGCTGTTAGGGCCCATTCGGCCCAATCTCTTTACACTCCCCCTCAAGCTGAGCATAGATGTCAATCATGCCCAGCTTGCTTATATAGTGTGTCAATTTCCCCTTGGGAACTCCCTTGGTCAAGATATCAACCAGTTGCTCTTCTGATGTGATAAATGGCAAACAAACTTCTCCTAAAGAGACTCTTCCCCTTATAAAATGCCTATCAACCTCAATGTGCTTAGTTTTGTCATGTTGAACAGGATTATGTACAATGTTGATAGCAGCTTGGTTGTCACAATAGAGCATCATTGGTTTCTCGCAGTCCACCCCCAATTCCTCTAGAAGGGATCGTAGCCATAGTAGTTCTGACACACCATGAGCCATTGCCCTGTATTCTGCTTCAGCTGAGGATCTAGCAACTACTGATTGTTTCTTACTTCTCCAAGACACAATATTCCCAGCAACCAGAGCACAATAACCAGAGGTGGACCTTCTGTCATCCATACATCCTGCCCAATATGCATCAGTAAAGGCCTCCAGCTTCATGTGACCATGCTTTAGCACAGAACCCTTTCCGCAGCAGCTAGATGAGTATCTCTAGGCGAATGCATAAACTGACTAATAACACCTATTACATAGGAAATATCTGGCCGAGTCATGCAAAGATACAACAACTTCCCAAGCAGTCTCTGAAACACTCCCTTATCAGACAAAGGTTCACCATCTGTGGCAGAAAGTTTATGATTGGGATCAATGGGAGTGGAGATGGGTTTAGCTCCAAGTTTACCAGTTTCAGCAAGAAGATCAAGGACATATTTGCGCTGAGATATGAAAATACCGTCCTTAGACCGAGCAACTTCAATGCCCAAGAAATACCAAAGGTCTCCCAAGTCTTTGATTTCAAATTCAGAATTGAGAAGTCCGTTTAGTTTCCTGACCTCTTCAATGTCATTACCCGTGACCACAATATCATCAACATAAACAATCAAGAAGGTCACCAGAGTGTTATTTCTCTTCAAGAACGATGTATGATCAGATTGTGTTTGAATGTAGCCAAAGGAGACAAGAACAGCCCGAAATCTCTCAAACCAAGCCCAAGGAGATTGTTTGAGACCATAAATGGATTTGTGAAGTTTACACATCTTGCCTTTCAATTCTTTCCCATACACCCCTGGAGGTAGAGACATAGACTTCTTTATGCAGATCTCCATTCAAGAAAGCATTTTTAACATCAAACTGGTGTCGGGGCCAGTCAAAAGTAGCTGCTAGAGAAAGCAAAACCCTAACTAAAGTCATCTTAGCCACAGGAGCAAAGGTCTCAAGATAGTCAATGCCATACATTTGGGTGTAACCTTTGGCAACCAACCTAGCCTTATACCTCTCAATCGAGCCATCAGAGAGATATTTAGTGGTGAACACCCATTTACACCACACCGGTTCCTTCCCTTCCGACAAGTCCACAATATCCCAGGTATGGTTCTTATATAATGCTTCAAGTTCAGTCATCATAGCATCCCTCCATTCAGGTTGAGATAATGCTTCCGGTACAGACCTGGGTATCACATGTGAAGAAAAAGAAGCAAGAAAGGAGTAGTAGGAAGGAGAGAGAAGGCTGTAAGATAAATGTTTGGAGATGCAATGGGTTGTACACTTCCGCTTGCCCTTGCGAAGAGCAATAGGAAGGTCAAGGTTGGGGACGGTCAAAGGTGGGTCGATAGAGGGCTGACCTGTTTCCTCAGGAACTATGGGAATGGCAAGATGCTCTTCTGAAGGAGTGGAAACAACCTGCATATATCTGAATCTCCGCCTTCGGTAACACCTTTGGAGAGTAGGAACAGAAGCAAGAGGAGGAGCGGGGATATTCAGGGGTGGGTCCAGTGGAAGAGGTGGACACCCCATGATCAAACTCACAAGGGATGGGAAGAGGAACAGCCGGAGACATAGCAAAAGGGTTCATCAGATTTCTCCTCCTCAGGAGGAATACTAAAGAAAAGAATCAACTCTGCAAAGGTGACATCCCGAGATACAAAGCAGGTGCCACGAACTAGATCAAAACAGCAGTAACCCTTTTGTGTAGAGGCATATCCCAGAAATACACACTTATGAGCCTTAAGATCAAATTTATGCCTTTGGTGACTATGAATATGCACATAACAAGTACACCCAAATAAACAGAGAGGGAGAGAAAAGAGATCCTCATCTGGGAAGATAAGACTAAAGGGGGTTTTAAAGCCAGGGACCCTGGAGGGCATACGGTTGATTAGGTAGGTAGCAGTATGAATAGTATCTCCCCAAAACTTTACAGAAACATGGGATGCAAATAAAAGGGATCTGCAACCTCAACCACATGTCTATTCTTTCTTTCCACCACCCCGTTTTGTTGTTGAGTGTAGGAACAAGAACTTTGATGAATAACCCCAAAAGTTTCAAGATAGGTGGAGAGGGTTCTCTCAAAATACTCATTAGCATTGTCAGAGCAGAATATTTTGATACGAGTATTAAACTGGGTGAGGATGAATTCATGAAAATTTTTCACAATAGTTGGTACTTCATCTTGGGATTTCATGAGATAAATCCAAATATAACGAGAATAATCATCAATAAAAAGGATAAAATACCTGTAGCCCCCCATGGTGGCATGTAATATGGTCCCCACACATCAGAGTGAATAATACGGAAAGGAGAAAGAGATCTTTTATTACTGATTGAATAGGAATGTCTACAATGCTTTGCTAGCTCACATGACTCATAATGAAGACTAGATAAAGACACTCCTTTAAACATTACAGATGACTTAAAGCAGAAAAAGACAAATGACCAAACCGAAAATGACATAACAAAATTTTGTTAACAGACTCTGACACAACTGACTCTAAAGCAACTCCATGAGGTGGTCCCAAGGCTTGATCTGGTGTGTCCAGCAGGTATATTCCGTTCACCTCATGGCCACTCCCAATCGTCCTCTGAGACCGCAGGTAATGAGTGGGAAAGAAGGTTATGCTGCAGTTCATAGACTTTGTTAAGCTACTAACAGATAAAAGGTTTGTGCTAAGCTTAGGAACATGGAGAACAGAAGATAAGAACAGGGTGTCAGAGGTCTTTATATCTCCTTTACCAGAGATGGGGGCAAGTGACCCATCGGCAAGGGATATTTTCTCTTTCCCAGAGAGGAGATGATATGAACAAAAAATGTTAGATAGGCTGGTCATATGGTCTGATGCACTGGAATCTATAATCCAAGGGATTTTATGATTACCTGAAACTGAAGCATGATTTGTTGAGGCATATGTACCTGGGTGAGCAAAAGCCGATGAACAGGATGTACTGTTGGAAGGGTGGGCTGAAGAAACTATAGCTTCCAGGTGATTTAAGAGCCTCCCATACTTCTCAAAGTCTAGCTTCATTACAGCCAATTGCTCAATGGTTGATTTTTCCTCATTCTCCTTACTTCCCCCTTCGGGTACTGTAGCAGCATTAGCAATCTTGAGTTTTCCCACTTCACTGCCCTTCTTAGGGTTGTTCTTAAACCTCTCAGGGAGTAGTCCAGGGTGAAGTTTCCAGCAGGTGTCCTTGGTATGTCGTGGTTTCTAGCAATATTCACACACCTGCTCTTTTTTTTCAGTAGGCCCCTTAGATTTCATTCCCGCATGTGCAAAGTGTTCTGTAGGTGGACTTTGCAACTGAACTTGTCTACTTTCCTCACTACTTATCATGGCATATGCCTGTGATAAAGTAACCTCATCTCTGGCCAAAATATTATGTCTGATAATATCAAACTCAGGGTTGAGTCCAGTGAGAAACTCGAACACCCTATTTCTCTCCACCAGCTTTCTGTACATTTCAGCATCCTTTTTACTCTCCCATACCACAGTTTCCATAACATCAATTTCTTGCCATAGGGATTTTAGTATAGAGTAGTAAATTGCTACACTCTTCTCCCCCTGTCTCAGGTTCTTCACATCACTTTTCAATTTGTACGCTTGGGCTACATTCAGTTTGTGAATAAGTCTCAGTTACACTGTCCCATATCTCCTTAACAGAAGACATCCAAAGATAGTGCTGACTTACATGAGGTTGCATAGAGTTAACTAACCATCCTATAACGGTATAGTTCTCTTGCATCCATCTCTCAAATTCAGGATCTGTCTCTTCGGGTTTCACCTTACTGCTTGTGAGATACCCGAGTTTTCCTCTACTACAAACATAAATTTTTATAGACTGTGCCCAGGCAAGATAGTTCGTTCCATCTAGCTTAATCGTGGTAACACCAATCAAAACGAAATCTACTGGAGCAAGTCTAGATACCGGCACCTGCTTGAACTCACTTCCGTATGTCTCCATTAATCAAACGGAAATCAAGGAACTGAAATTTTAACTATGCAAACTTACTTGAAGTCAAACCAGAACTAGGGTGCTTGAAAAACTAGGGTTTTGCTCCGTCCAGCAAATGGGAGGAAGAAAGAAGATGGTACCGCACCAACCAGACTGACCCAAACTCTTCCTAACCTGAACCGCCCTCCTTTAGCAGTCACAAGACACCTTCCAAGCACAAAGCGCCACACCCAAGCTTCACCTTTCCTGGTAACTTCGAAAATCTCTAGTTGGCTAGGGTTTCGGGCAGCAGCAAAGCAGCATCACTTCTTGGCAAAATTCGGCTAGAACTTAAATCTCCAAACCCTTCCTACCAACTAGGCAAGTGATTCTCTACACTATAGAGAACCTATCTCTCCATACACTCTCTTGATTTTAGAGTGTACAGGAACGAAGAAAAGGAAGAAAGAAGAACTGTACCCGCTCTGATACCAAGATGTAAATCAGTCCTCTAATATCAGGTTTAAAATCAATGATTAACAGTACAAATCAGATCTGAATAATAGTGCAAGAGCTGTGTATGTCGAAGAGAAGAGGTAAGAGAAGAAGTCGAATCATTCACCCTTCTCTAACCCTATTTTATTAATCTCTAAAAATTAATGATGACAAGTATGCCCTTAAGTGGGCGGCCAACTTGGCAATTACATAAAGAAAATAAAACAAGAACAAATAACAAGCTCATTAAGTGAGCCCATCAACATAAAATAAAAGATAAAAAATAAAGGATATCACACAAGAGGCTGTTAGGGCCCATTCGGCCCAGTCTCTTTACAAATAAGAATAATGAACTTTGTAGGTCAAACAATATTTCATTTTAAAGCCATGAATAAAATGTGCTTTCTAGAATCAAGAATATGCTTATCACATCAACAACCCATAAAACCAATCCCCAAAATTCCAAAAATATAAAATAGAAAGAAACAAGTAATTCAAAAGAAGCATCAGTAATACTAAAAGCACATCGTTGTAAGAATAGGATAAAAGGCATACCCTTTACATTTTGGGCACAATATGTTTCTAGATAGAGAAAGTTTTTTAGATGTTCCATTATACAAGTCCTCCAAAGAAACCTTCAGGGTATGAACTACATCTTCACCTTGCTTTTGTCTTCTTCCCCTTGAGCTACCACCACCTACAACATTGGAATAATAAGAAAAGTAAATAAGGAACGGAAAATTATAACATAACTAAACCAAATAGAGAATTACAGACATGATATAAAAACAATAGTTTCACATCACTCACCACCAAAGAATGATTCAAATATATCAAAAGGATTGTGAGAGGCACCACCTACTCCCATTCCTTCCTTAAGAGCATCTTCACCATATTGGTCATATATATCTCTTTTCTCAGGATCACTAAGAACTTCATAAGCCTGAGCCAAGTCCTTGAACTGATTCCAGACAAAAAGATAGAAGTAAACAGTAAGAACCTAATTAGAAAAACCTCCTCAAGATTTAGAATGATACGTGTTTCAGGATCATATTTAAATCACATAAACACTTATATGTAGAATTTATTTTAAACTACATAATCAGTGATGCAACTAAAAACCTACAAAGAACAGAGGTCTCAACCCCTAGTCTAAACTCAACCATCTGAATAAAAAAATGTTTCTGTTAAAACTAAATTCATGATGCCACACATCTCTAACAAAGCTACTATTAAATTGGATAAAAAGAAGCTTAATACCATTAATATATTGAAACACTTTTTCCACATTAAGCTTAAAGAAAAGATATCTTCTAACAATAAAATTTCAGTGGTTCCTAGGTAAAGAGACATGGATGCACATGAACTAGGAACCTCAGCCCCATGTATATTTCAATTTGCCTGCTCTTTCTCTGAATCTAAGCAACAAGCCGTAATAGGGGGATGATCAGCAACTCACTCAAGTTACACCATCAGATAACTCCTATTTCCCCAAGCACAAGACATGAGAAGATTTCTCCCACTCTGGTTGACAAAAGCTAAAGTGATTTCTTCAATATCTAGGAGTAAAAATTCACTCCAACTGTGGTATTCAGATTTATCCTAGCTCTTAAATTGTATATTTGTATATATACCTAAAACAATCAGAGATAAAGCATTTAAAGATCCACTCAGCTGATAGCGAGATACATACCGTTAGGATAATAAGTGAAACATATTTTTTATTCAATGATGTAACTTAGTACCCATTCTAGCATTTTTTCTTTTTTTCACTGCATTGCATTGCATCCAAATCCATAAAATGTTAATAAGATAATTTGAGTAGGAGATTCTGGAACATTGGAATGGATTCTCTCTTCAGATGATGGTCCATGGACTTTCTGACACAGTATTAGAGAGGGGCAAGATCCTTGGCACCTTGTAATGGACACCAAGGGCAGCCACCTTCTTGCAGATAATCTAGAGGGAGTAGAAAGAAAGAGATCGGTTTAAGAAGGCATTGACCAGATATATATCTTTCTTCATTTCCTCTACTTTGTTTGTTATTTGATTATCTGTGGTTAATATTGTCTCCACTCCTTTCCTTTCTTCTTAAAGTAAGGAGTACACTTCATTTTCCATCCTTGATCTCGTTGCAAATATAAAAAAAAAGGTAATACGATATGATCAAAGCAATGCAACTTGACAGCATAATATATACCATCATTTTTTTATCAGCAACATCCATCCTGAGATGGAGAAGTGGAATAAAAGATCACCTTCTCAGGATCTCCACCCTTATCAGGGTGGTTCTTAATGGCAGCTTTTCTATATGCTTTCTTCAGTTCATCTTGACTTGCATTTTTGGAAACACCAAGAATCTCATAGTACTTAGTGTTGTCACTCTTTCTTGGAGCACAACTAAACATGATTGCAGCACTTTAGCGTCACTGCCCAAACACAAATGGAGTAAACTTAAGAATCTTGCTTTCCAAATACTGAGAACAGCCTGAACTTCACATGCCAAAAAGGTAGCACAGCGCAAAATCCAGTTAATAACTATAGCAGAACACGAGGGTCCCAGTGTTGAAACTTATTCCAAGAACGCAAACTCGAAGAATATATCAAGTTAATGATTTTAGAAACTGAGAAGGGTATTCGACAAACAGACGGAAATTACAGAATTACTAATTACCATGTAGAGATGTTCATAATAATCTACCGTCTTAAAACGTGAACATAAAGAAGATGACGGAAATAAAAAATAAGAAACACCGGATCCAAATCCATCCATTAAAAATGAAAAAATAATAAATAAAATGAAAAGGGTACGGAACAACCAACACTGGACTCAATTACTTGAGAACTTAACATGGGACTAATTCGCTTAACAGTATGAGCAAATTCTTACCAGAAACAAAAACCACAATTCATGAAAAACAAACAAAATGTCGTCAGATTTTTGGCGGAAAAAAAAAGTTGTATATAATTCCAAGTTAACTCGCAAGCAAATCCTTTTCCATCTAAAATATCCCCAAAAAAATTACAATCATCGGAGAACCAAGGAATCAAGATCACGGGTAGAGAGAGAGAGAGAGGGAGAGAGAGAAGGATGGTAAGGAAACTTACGAAGTTTTAGAGAAGAAGCGGGAAGGAATAACAGAAGAGAAGAGGAGAAAGAGAGAGCGAGGAAAAGCCTCGTCTCCCAAGCTCGTCTCCGAGGAGGAGTTTCCGCCTTAGTTGACGGTCTTCTTATAAAAGGGCAAAAACAGAAAATTAGCAAAATTATTATTTTTTAAATAAAAAAGGGAAAAAGTGTCTTTGTATGACGTTCAGGATGATCCGTCGTGGTGGATCCAACGGTATGCGGATCATCTAATGATCTCATCTTTCTTTTGGACGTACGTGTGACGTGTATCAGCAGTTGCGACTTACGAGGAATTCACATCTATCACCACTCACCACTGAATGTACGCAAAATGCATACCTAAGCGTTGATTGAGAGCATCTTCCGTACTGTTATTGGGCACGATTGGAATATCCTACGGAACGTTTTGTGAGCGCATTCATTGGGGGCAGATTTAAACTCACTGGGAGTTCTACGAGTGTGAAAGTTCTTTCTAGGGGTGAGCAAAAAACCGAAAATAGAACCGACGGAAAAAACTGATCAAAATCGAACTGAAAAAATGGTTAATTGAATCGGTCAGTTCAATTTAGGTTTGGTGTTTTAAAAAACTGAAGGTAGTTCGGTTTTGGTTAATTAATATAGAAAATCGGCGGTTAATTGAACTGACGGGTATATATATATTTTTATATATTTTATATATTTATGTATATCATATATATTATATATAAATTAAAAAATATGCATTATATATAAATATATACATTTATAATATATGATATATTATTTATTATTTAAAATATAATTTTTTATTATATATTTATATTTTTTTATAATATATATTGTAAAAATTAAAAAACCAAAAAATCGACGAACCGAACTGACGGTTAATCGATTGGTTTCGATTTGGTTTTGGTTACCAATTTTCCAAAAATCGGTAGTACTAGTTTGGTTACAAAAAAAGGCCCACGGTGAAAGAAGTGATGAAAGCAGGAGAACTATGATTTTTGCAGTTTCGTCAACTTGGTCCATAGGACATGTCATTTCAAATAATTCCGTTTTAGAATTTACAAAGCCCACCCTCACTATTGTGTTTTTTTTTTTGGAAAATTATTCTTTTTCCGCTTTGTTGTTTGATTGTCTTAATAGAAAATTAGAGAATGACTCTATAAGCATGGGCTAGTATTCTAATAATCTTTTATTTATATAGTCACATAAATTTTGTTTGACACCCATTTTTTATTTAAAATCAAGTTTTAACACTTTATATATATTTTTTTATTTAAAGTCAAGTTTTAACACCTTATCTATGTGGTATCATTTGAAATGAATTTTTGTTCTTTTAGTGGAGTCAACTAGCATTAACATTTTTTTAGAGTGAAGGTAACTATCATTAAGTTTTATATATCGATAATGACTTCTTGATGATTGTTTAAAATATGGTTTTTTTCTCTATGGTTATATAAGAGATACCTAATGGAGCTTTAAGGTAGCCTATAAATAGGCAACAATTGGTTTTTTATTCTACTTTATTTGCACCTGTCTTTTTGACATGTGTTGAACAACCCCATACTTTAAAGTGTCTGACACTTTGTATCTTACCAGTCCAATGCTTATATAGATCTTATGAACTAATTTAGTCGAAACCCGATTTAGTATGTATATTGCATTCTCTAATGTGTGTCCCCAAAATGATATAGGGTGGACGAGGAGTGATCAAACCATATCCAATAAAGTTTGATTCTCTTTAATACACCATTTAATTGTGGTGTAGCAAGAGGAGGCAGATGTGATATAAATCACATTGACCTTTAGGTAGTCCCCAAATTCGATAGAAAAACATTCACCTCCCCAATTTGATCAAAGGGCTTTAATTTGTCTCCACACTTGTTTCTAAACTTCATATCTAATTTTTTTTACTTTTCAAAATATTCAAATTTATATTTCATTAGGTACACTCACCCATACAAAGATTAGTCATTAATAAAACTTATAAAATACTAATGTGGATTGTGGGTCATTACATTTGATGGACCACATACATTTGTATGTATAACTCAAGTATGCTTATACTTCTTTCAAGTTTACTTGCAAATGGCTTTTTAATCATACTATTGAAATTTGAGCAAGCCTTCTTCTTGTTGTTAAGAAAGCCTTATATGGATCTTGTGAATTGTACTTCTTTCAAGTTTACTTGAGCAAGCCTTGTTCTTGTTTAAATTTGAGAATTGGGAAGGAGCAAGAGACTAAGAGTAAATGAGATGAGGGTATGGGAGAGCATAAGAATTGGAATTAATTTAATTAATCAAAATACCCTTAAAACTATGTGTTTTATAATTGTTGGGAGGGGTATTTTGGCCTTTCAAAAAGTTAATTATCACTTTACTAAAATGCCGCCCAAGCTAGTTGTTATATAGTTGTTAGGAGCATTATTGTCATCTTCCTTCCCCATAGCCAAAATACACAAACATCACCCCAAACTAGTTGTTTATAAGTATTGGGGGGTATTCATGTGACTCCCCCCCCCCCCCACCCCCAAAAAAAAGCAAAAAATAGTTGTCAGGGGTCCTTAATGACTATATCCTTAGCGGGTTGGAGCAACTCGTAGTGGGTTGTGTCATGCCAGTAGGTCATGTCATGTTAGCTTGCGAGCCTCGAAACCCAAACTCAACATGACCCAAGAGTATGGACCGACTTGTAGGTGCTACAACCCACTTACAGCTCAAGAGGTGAACTAATTCTCTTTTTGTATAGAAGTCTAAAAAAATCATTTCTCCTTGTCATGGAATGTTAGGTTTTTCTCTATTTTTGCCACATTTGCCTAGCTGCACACATGGAACATCGGTTGTGTTGTGGTCATCGATATTCTCAACATGCAGTAGGATGAGCGTTGCCAACAATGTTTTGTGGTAAGTATATTCAAATTCCTTAATATGCGAATTGGAATTGCTTTTTAACCTAGCTATTGATCTCATGTTAAGCACATTTTTTGGCTTTATAGGACTATAGCGGATGGTATTCCATTCCTTAAACCCTTAACCCCCAAACCTTAGTGGCAATGATATTTGAAGCTCAATAACTAAAAAAGAGAAGAAAAATTATTATTTTTTACTGTTTTACATGTAAAGACTATAAATATAGAAAAACTATGGTGAACCACTATTACTTCATTTTTCCCTTATAGATATTTAAAAAGAAGCCCATGCATCATAGGTTACTGCTAGTATATAATAGAAAGAGGAAATATAGGAGGTGAGGAGTCCTCTCACCACAAAGCTCACATGTATCTCCTCCCCTTTTTCCTTTCTCATAAATGTCCATATTTAATTTTAAATTAAGTCATAAATCATTAAAAATATAATAAATCAAAATTAAACCTCACATGGGTCTTCATTGTCTCTCATAAAATCCATATTTACTATCTAATAAGATCATTGTTAAATCTCTCTCTCTCTCTCTCTCACACACACACACACACACACACCTTAATAGTCGATGTTTGTAACATCTCCTCTCCCTATTAAATCCCTCTTTTCCTCTTAAATCTATTCATCCCTCTTGGCTCTCTGTAATAAAGTAGGGGTGTAAATTAGATGGATTGGGTTAGGTTAAGGACAAACTCTAAACATGAACCCCATCTTGGACCCAAACTAATGTGAAAAATCCAAATTCTCCCGCCTAGTACATGGGGTGAACCAATCTTTTTCTTATATAAAAGTTTAAAGAAACCATTTCTCCTTTCCATGGGTCATCGAGTTTTTTCTCTCTAATTCTTATTATTTTAGTGTAATTTGTGTCATGGATTGTTTTGGTTCAATAATAAAATACAATAAGAAAACACTTTAGCTTGGTTATTGATCTCAAGCTAAGCACATTTTTGGCTTTATAGGGCTATAGAACCGGGGGGTAGTGCTTCCCCTAAGCCCTTAATCCCCAACCCTAGTGGAAGTGGGATTTTATCCCAAGTCTATGCTACAACTAGCCAAAAAAGGAATAAATTTGAAGCTCAATAACTAAAAAATGAAAGAATTTTTTTTCTACTATTTGTATGTAAAGAACTATAAATATATAAAAACTTTGGTGAATCACTAATACTTCATTTTCCCTTTAAAATATATTTTTTGAACAACAACTCACAGGAAACTCTTATCATTTCTTAAACATGTGGTTATTTATTTTTAAAATAAATGATTAAAAACATAAAAAGTCAAAATAAAACCCTATTGAGTCTCAATTATTTTTTATAAGGTTGATTATTATTCTCTTCAATAAGATCATTCTTAACACACACACACACGCTCCAAAGGCACATACACACAAATACAATTCTCAACCCCTTTGCTCTCAACAAATTAGATGAGTTGGGTCAAGTCAAGGGCCAATCTATGACCAAGTATACATATAAACTTTATCCTAAACCCAAATTGATTCCAAAAACCTAAATTTTGCTCAGTTCTAAATATGGACTTTAGCCTAAGCCAAAATTGCCAACAAAAACCTAAAATTGCCAACGAAAATCATAAGTTCATGGAAACTTAACAATGTAGGCATTAGTGGGGTAGTCTAGAATAAATTTATGATCATGACGCCAAACTATAGCGGTCATGTCTTCCTAACCACCTTGGTTGATCGGTGTTCAATGAACATCGAAAAGATCAACTATTGAATCTAATCCTAGATTGGGAGGACGTTTTCTCGATGAGTGGCAACAGGTTCTACAATGCTTGGTAATAACGGTTTGGATGAATCACAAAGAATATCTTTGGAAGCCATGAAATGGACATGGGGCGTGAGACAGTACAAAGAAAGGTGAGAGACTAAAGAAAACAAACAACAAAAGAGATTTAAAAATAAGATAAATGGCAACTACAAGAAAGAGAAACCTGTTCTCATATCAACATAAAACCCTCTCCTGCATTATAATTTGGATTAGAAAAGGCCCCACATTATAACTTGGACTAGAAAAGGCATGGAGTGTACATCATGTGTGTGTATTTTTGCTGACATAGCATAGTTTGACCCATTTGACCGAATGGTTGAACCAATGACCAAGGGCAGAGCTAGGATTTTATATTTAGGGAGGCCAAAATCTAAGAAGAATTTAAATGACTATTATGGGTATTTTAAAGGCATGGGGGTATGCCTTTCCTCTGCAACCCCTAGCTCTACCCCTGCTAGTGATTTGTGACTCGAGGCAAAAACGGTTCATATACATACATACATACATATATATATGCTAACATGACATGATGGTTGGGCTAATAACCTGTGACCTAAAGGCAAAAACAGACTGGCCTTCGGCTCAATTTTAAAATGTGGGGGATTGACTGATGGGTAAGGGTGAGCAAGAACAACCGAAAAACCAAATCGATCAAAAATTATGTTAACCAAACCAATCGGTTCGGTTTCGGTTAACCAAAATAGAGAATTGGCGGTTAACCAAACCGACTCTATACATATATTTGTATAGATTTTATGTATATTATATATTTTTTATATTTTCTATACATCATAAATTAATAAATACGTATTATATATAAATATATATTATAATATATAATATATTATTTATTATTTAAAATATAATTATATATATATTTCTAGTGTTTTATTATATATTTATATATAATTTTATAATATATATTGTAAATAATAAAAAAGCGATGAACTGACGAACCGAACCGATCAACCAGTTAATTGATCGGCTTTGGCTCAATTTTGGTTATCAGTAACCCTGGTTCGGTTTCAAAAAATAAGCCCATGGATCGGTTAACTGAACTGTGAGCACCTTACCGATGGGTCAAAATGGAGAATGCTAACATTTTTTAGTAAAATTCTAGATCCGTACCCTGTACTTTAGAGGTAGTGTCAAGTTAGTATCCAAACTTCAAACCGTGTCACTATAGTACCTAAACTTCCAAAAAAATGTCAAGTTGGTCCAAAATCGTAAACAAATATTATCATATAAAAGGACAAAAAATGTCATTCACATATTATATAATTTTCTTATGATTCGTACAAGATCTCTAATCACTTTCTCAAATTTCAATGACTTTGTAGTAGTCTATAGGACTTTCTCCTTCATGTCCTACATCACTTATTTAAAATCCTTCGAACCTTCTTCACAATTCACATACAACTACGTCAAGGCGCTTAAACAAAAATGGAAATATCGTGAAAACCATAAATGGTTTTTCATTGGTGTCAATGCCCAATTTTTTCTTGATCCCTTCACCCTACTTCTTTATACCCTCCTTTTAGACCAAAAAACTTGGAATCACAACCATATCAAATTAAGACTTTACAAAGCCAAAATTCTCTCTTTTGACACAATCCATAGGATAAATGAAAACCTCAAGATCAACATCGGCATCTAATCAAATATAACTTATAGACCTAGGAAACTATAAATTAGTCACACATCCATCGTTCATCATGCCAACTTCCTTTCTGACAGTCTTGATCTCACACATCCATCGCCTAAAGATCACTAAGATACAATCAACAAGCGAATTCTACTACAAGTCTACAACGATCAACCTCAAAAGCACCAAGATCCCATCCTGACGACCCTACACAACTAAAATTAGAAAAACCTGGATTAACCATATTTTTAGACCAGAACCATCCACTTGACTTCTCACCTTAATCCGTACCTACCCACTAAATTTTAGCTCAAAGTTCCCTAGTTTGACCCACCATCAAGTCAAATCTTAATTTTAGCAAATCTCACTGATTAAAGCTTATCACCTATCATCCCAACTTCATTTGACTAATCAAACCTTACCATTGTGTTTGGAAACCAAAAAACCCCAGCATGCTGAATTTCTTAATTTCATGATCAAACTCCTCCATTAGACCATTAAGAAAGTGAAATTCCACTTCAGGCCTTTACATTAATTGATAAACCTAAATCTATCACTTCCATTAGATTCAAGACGTTCAAGAGTGCCTACCAACCAAATTTCATCCCAAAATTCCCCCATTTAATATTTCATCAAGCAAATGTTCTATTTCAACAAATCTTATTGATTCGTACTTGTCAGTCATAGATCTCCATCATCTCGGCCCTATTTGGCCAATCAAACCTCACTACTGTGTTCAAAGACCCAAAAAACCTCAATACGTCAGAAGTGTGATGGTTGATGTCAGTCCCATTCTTGACCTGTTCAAACACTTAGACTAGTGCAATTAAACCTAATAGACCTAAAAACCCCAAAACCCAAAGGTACCCCACTTAAAACTAAGAAAAAGACAACTTTTAAAAGTTCATCAAATTTATATTTTCTACCACTGACAACCCCAAATATGAGACTACTATGACAGACATGCCCCAAGCTACCATTGGATGCACAAAACCCATTAAAACCACCCTCAAATTGAAAAAGACCTTTCACCAAAGAAGAAAGCTTGATTGGACACAATTTCCTTTCAAAAATCTTTACTCATTTTTGTAAAAAACTTGTCTTCAAGTCTAGGCTCTCTGATTGGATGAATTTCGGAACTCTTCCCCTCTTCTTCTCTATAAATATAGACCCAATTCGAGCTGGAGGGGAGAAGCTAGAGGGGGGAGAACTTTGGGGAAAATTTTAGAAAGATAAGAGAGATCTAAAAGGGGAGGAGAGGCCTGAAAGAGCATTTCCTAATCTCTGAGATGCCTTCAGTCACATAAAATCCCAAAGCATTCAGAGCATAAACTTCAAATTCGTCCCTCTGTTTTCATTTGCAAGATTTGAAACAAAAAAGTGCACCATTCATCCTAGTATCTCATTTGAGCTTCTTTGAACTTATTCCGATTGCTGGAAAACTCCCATCAAGATCGTACATGAGAGGCAAACTTCTCATTTTAACATTTAAACCTGAATTTGTAGTCTCTATTTCAGTTTGGTTCTAGCTTTGTTTGAAGTCCCAAAACCATGAGAAACTTGCATTCATAGTTTCTTCTAGATTGAGAAAAAGAGGTAGAGAGGCGAGGGTCTTAGGGAAATCAGTACCTAAGACCCTATAACCAAGGTTTAAAGTATTGATATGATACGCCCCGTATTGGGCGTATATCGTATCGTATCTTTTGAAAAAGATATGGAACCCTACCTTTTTTTAATAAAAAAACCTATTTTTAGCTTCCTAGAAACCAAAATTTGAAAAAAAAAAAAAAAGGCATTAACACTATTTATAAGTGCCGATACATGCCTATAACATCACCTCAAATCAATCCTAAGTGAAGTTGGGTGTATTTTCGTCTGATTGAGCAACTATTTTCAGTGTCATTTTATTAAAAATTAAGCATGAACAACTCTCGTATTGGACTGCTACAACAGTTTGGAGAGAGGGTGCTTAACACCTTCCCTCTCCCAATCATTAGGATCCAAAATCTCCTAGTTAGATGCCATTCCTGACGAAGAACGAAATCACTATCAAAGCAAGTAATCGATTTTTGAATATAAAAATGATGGCCCATTTCCTCTAAAAAAATGGGTGATGACTCAATTTTGTTGAGTTAATCATGAACTTTTCGGAGCCCACAACCAGATATCAGAATATAGCCAAAGAATGACGATGATAACGCTATAATTTGACTTGCCGCTGTAACAAGTGAACAACGGTCGAAGTTCCCATAAGGCTGTTAACAAACTTGTTGATCACTCGACGGGAAATAGACAAGGAAAACAAAGCCTAAATCATTGTGATCCAATGAATTAAATTAAAAAAAACTGTTTAGCAAATGTATGAAATTCAGCTTCCTAACGACCAAAAAACGAGAAAAGTCTGCGCTTCTTTGGCTCCTCTCCAACCATCACCGTCTTCTTGCTATCCTTCTCAACAAGCCTCTATGTTGTTAGTTCAAATGCCATTCCTGCTAACGTTGGCAGATTTCTGTACCACTTATAAAAATAAGATGGTAACAACTTTTAGGCAAAAAGACTAATTTTATTTTCCCTTTTTACCCTCTACAATTTTTGTTTTTCCGATATTTAATTTAATTATCATGATTTATGAGGCTGTCCATCAAACTTTTATACCATCTGTACCATTTATAAAAATGAGATGGTAACAACTTTTATTAAAAAAGACTGATTTTATTTTCCCTTTTTACCCTCTACAATTTTTGTTTTTTCCAATATTTAATTTAACTATCATGATTTATGAGGCTGTCCATCAAACTTTTTCTAACGATAAAAAATAAGAATGTAAACTGTTAATATGGTTGTATCTTAATTTTACTTTCCATCTTTACCCTCAACAATTTTTGTTTTCCAAAATTCTTTTTTGATCGCTTAAGTATTTGATCTTATCATAAATGGCCACATACCCTCTCCGATGGTGACCTTGTTGCTATCTACTATTTTCATTTAACTCATTGCAACCACCCATAAATTCTCATCAATTACAAACAAGACACGTAAGGACTGCTAAATGGTGGTCGGAGATCCCATAACCAAAAATTTGTCATTATTTATGTTTTTGCTGAAATCATATATCAATCAATTATTGTATAAATTCACCCTGATATTTAGAATAAAAAGTAAAACTCATGAACCTCACTTAGGATTAACAAATTGCATGTGAAATCATCTTGATGGAGGAAGATTTGACCCGACCCCTTGGTTGTGCGACTCGTGGAAGAACGCCAGGTCGACACGGCGACGTGGCATGGCCATATCCAAGGCCTCAACTCCCGAGCTCTCGAGCTCCCCAAGAAGAAGCCCAAGCTCCCGAGCTCACCAAGAAGAGGCTCGAACTCCCAAGCTCCCCGAAAAGAGGCCCGAACTCCCCAAAAGGGACTCGTGCTTCCTAGGAGGAGAAACCCGAGCTCTCCCTAAAGGATCCCGAGGCTAATAGCGAAGCCCGAGGGGCAAGGTCTGGACTAGCCCATCTCGTGTCAGTTCGGACCATATGCTAGCACTTCGGGAAAGAAGGATACTCATCCGAACTCAAGGCTTCACCTCGTGCACCACTCCGACACCTCGGCTCCAGGTCGTGCAACTGTGAAACCATGTCTGACAGATCTGTACTCTGAAGTAGCGCACCTGACTAGTCTGGGTCTGACAGATGGCAATCACGCCGTAACGGCCACCTGCCACCGCCATCTCAGTTGTGGCAGAGACGGCCCTGACAGAGAGGACAATGGCGGTTATGCCTGCCCCCCACAGAGGCGGTTATACCTGACTTGGCAGAAACTTGGGAGTAAGTGCACCAGGTGGTTATAAAAGACCTTCTTCCCCCAGAGAATGAGGTATGTGATGTTTGTGCTTTCTGGTCTTCAAATCAATTATTTTCCCTTGCCTCCTCGAGAGTATTAACTTGAGCTTCGGAGTATTCATACCGGGTACCTCCCCGGAAAACTCCAATTTCTTCCCTGTTTCAGGCCTCTTCAGCTCCGTCAGAGGCAAGGTCACCGGCAGCTAGGACCGACCGGATTGCGCACCATCATTTGGCATCGTCTGTGGGAAATCACTTCTAAAAGCCTCCCTCTAAGCTTTCACAGTACCTTTTTTCCGAAAACCCAGCATCCATGGCTTCTTCAAGCAACGCCGGACGCAGCATGGAGATGGACAACACCAGGGAACAACCCCAGGTCCCTGTGGTCTGCATTGGACAGTTCACCATTCCCCTTTTGGTGGATGGGGTTCCTAGCCTGAACATGCAACGAGCAGTGGCGCCTGTGAGTGTTCCCCTTCCCCCTTCTGTTGAGACAATCTTTGCTGAACCAACTATTGTCCCTCTGGCGGCCAGGCAGAACCAGCTTGACGATTTGATGCAGTGCATGCAGGCCTTGCAAGCCCAAGTACAACAGATTCAGCAGAACCAGCTCTACTAGCAGCAAGCGCTACATCACGCCTCCCATTATCATTATCAACAGCAGTTCCCCCAGCTTAGCTTCCCCCCCGACACCCGGTCCCGAGACAAGCTAAGCCTCACCACCAAGGGGAATGCCCTTCTTGCCAAGGAGAGGCTTCCCAGAACCCCCCTAAGAGCTAAGCCTCCTCCCGCGGCAGAAAGGGAAGACCGGCCACCCCGGTCTCGCCGCGAGTGGTCAGGTCGGGAGGACCCCAACTCGCCAGGTCTACATTGCCCCCGGCAATCATAGTCTGAAGCCCCGCTTCTGGAGAACCGGTTCAAGGTCTTGGCTGCGGACTTTAAGCAAAACCCATCTGTCTGCAGCCATCGCCAGCAACCCGAGCTGCTTCCTGCGCAAATGATCCCTGGTAGTACGGAGGCGAGCAGCACCAATGCGGAACCGACTAAGAAACAAAGACACCGCCGCCGAGCTCACCGAGCTACTACCCACAGCCTGCCCAAGCTCAAAGGCCGGGAAGAGGTAAGCTTGGGTGAAGTTAAAGTTCCTCTCCTCTCAGTCCCCTCCCCCTGTCTCCCGAGCTCCTGGCAGTTCCAATGCCTAAAGACTTCAAACTCCCCCCTCTCGATAAGTATGACGGGTCGTTCGATCCAAATGATCACGTGGATGCCTTCCAGTCGCAGATGCACCTAGCAAGGGCCAGTGAGTCTTGCATGTGCACGGCCTTCTCCACCACCTTCAGAGGAGTAGCCCACACATGGTACCGGAACCTCGCACCCGGCTCAATAAGAAGTTGGGCGCAGTTCGCACAAGCCTTCACGTCCCATTTCATCACGAGCAAGCGGTGTCCGCGGACTGAGGAAAGCCTCCTCGGAATAGTTCAGAGAGAGAGATATTTCATCCGAAGCTACATCAAATGGTTTAATGACGCGTGCATGCAGATACCGCGCCTAGACCCTGCGGTGCGACTTGCCACGGCCAAGAAGGGTGTGACCCATAAAGATTTCAAGTGGCACATGGTTGTTAACCAGCCGGAAACCATTACTGCCTTCCTCAAGCTCGCGGACAAGTTCATATCCACGGAAGAGGAAGTCAATCAGAAGGGCGAGGGCGCGCCCGAAAAAAGAAAGAGAAAAGAAGCCTCCATCCAAGGGGACAGCCGAAAGAAGGACTCAACTTGGGGTGCAAAGCCAACTCAGCTGTTTCGAGCTCCTACGGTCGAGCGAGCTGATTACACCCCGCTGAATGCGAAGCGGGCCGAGATCCTAATGGCGATCAAGGACGCCCCGTACGTGAAGTGGCCACCTCTTTTGAGGGGCAATCCCAATGAAAGGAATAAGAATCTGTATTGTAGTTTTCACAGAGATCACGGTCATAGTACTAAGAATTGTAAGAACCTCTGCGACAAGATAGAAGAGCTCATCCGTCACGGATATTTAAGGAACTTTGTACAAAATAATAATAATAATAATAATAATAAGGCAGGTCGATAAGGGGAGCATGGTAAGGATGCTCCCGAGTCCAGTAGCAGGCCGGCCAAGCAGTCGCAGAGGCAGCCTCCTGAAGAGAGGCCAGTTCGGGGCACCATCCATGTGATAGTGAGAGGTTCGGTCGTTGCAGGTTGTACTTCAGCAGCAGCCCGGGCGTCGGTTCGCGAGGCTGCCCGAGAAGAACAGAATCCTCCGAAGAGGCCGAAGACAGAAGAACCCATTTTCTTCATGGAGGACGATGCGTGAGGGGTCCACTACCCCCACGATGACGCGCTTGTAATCAAGCTAAGGATCAATGACTTCGAGGTCAGGCGCGTACTGGTTGACTCCGGCAGCTCGGCGGATATTCTCTTCAAATCTGCGTTCGACCAGCTTCAGTTGTAGGGTGACAACTTGAGGCCCGCGAACACTCCTTTGGTGGGCTTCAACGGAGAAGAAGTCAGGCCCCTTGGGAAAGTGATGGTACCTGTGGAAGTCGGCACATGGCCCTGCGCAGTCAGACTTAACCACAACTTCCTGGTAGTCGTGACCCCCTCCCCATACAATGCCATAATAGAACGACCAATCACCTATGTCCTACGGGCGGTGGTCTCCACTTATTATTTGGCAATGAAGTTCCCTACAGACTTTGGAGTGGGGGTAGCGCGGGGCAACCAGCTCGAGTTCCGCAAGTGCTATGTTGCTGCCCTGAAGGGAAAGACCAAGGTGGCCGACGACCTTGAACTGGAGCGGCCTACAGAGCAAGGCGAAGAATGAGCTACTCCCACGGAAGAAATAGTCGCTGTCCCGACTTCAGCAACAGACCCAGCCTGGACGCTATAGATCGGTGCTTCCGTCCAGGAACCCCTACGATCTGAGCTAGTAAGTTTCTTACTTCAAAATTTAGATGTTTTTGCATGGTCCGCGGCCGAGATGCCCAGCATAGACCCTAACCTTATGACTCGCAGATTCAATACTGATCCTGTAGTTAGGCCCGTTAGACAGAAGAAACGCAGCCTAGCCCCGGAGCGTTGGAAAGCAGTCGATGAGGAGGTCGCAAAGCTCCTCGCAGCCGACTTCATAAGAGAAGTCCATTACCCGAGCTGGGTAGCCAACCCCGTTCTGGTAAAGAAGGCCGACGGTAAGTGGCGCATGTGCATCGACTATACCGACCTAAACCGAGCCTGCCCAAAAGACTGCTTCCCACTGCCCAGAATCGACCGCTTGGTGGACACAACCTCGGGGCACAAGTTGCTGAGCTTCTTAGACGCCTATACGAGCTACAACCAAATCAGAATGGACCCATCCGACAAGGAAAAGACTTTCTTCATCACAGAATTCGGTCTATATTGTTACAAGGTTATGCCCTTCGGATTGAAAAATGCTGGGGCAACCTTTCAAAGGCTTGTAAATAAATTGTTTGAGTCGTTAATTGGCAGAAAAGTAGAGTGTTATGTAGACGACATGGTCGTCAAGACTCAATTCTCACACAAATCAATACAAGACTTGCATTCTGAATTTCAAGTTCTGAGACAATTTAACATGAAACTGAATCCAAACAAGTGTGCTTTCGGTGTCACCTCGGGCAAGTTCCTAGGATACATCGTTAACCGGTGCGACATCGAGGCCAACCCGGATAAGATTAAGGCCATCTTAGATATGAGACCACCTCGGAAGTTGAAAAGGTCCAAAGACTAAATGGCCGCATAGCTGCCTTGAGCCGCTTCATGTCCAAGTCGGCGGACCGCTGCCTGCCTTTCTTTAAGGCAATTAAGAACAAAGGGTTTGAATGGACCCAGGACTGCCAGTTTGCGTTTGACGAGCTCAAGAAATACCTCGCTAGCGTACCGATCTTAACTCGGCCCGAGGAGGGCAATGTCTTTGAATTGTACCTCTCGGCAAGCGACGAAGTGGTCAATTCGGTACTAATAAAGGAAGTAGATCGGGTCCAACGACCCATCTATTACGTTAGTAAGATTTTGCAGGGAGCAGAGACGAGATACCCACAGATAGAAAAGCTAGCGTACGCACTGGTAACTACAACTCGGAAGCTCCGCCCATATTTCTAGGCTCATACAGTTATCGTCCTCACCGACAAACCTTTGAGGCAAGTCTTACTCAAGCCCGAGGTCTTTGGTCGGTTGACGAAGTGGGTCATTGAGCTCAACGAGTACGACCTCCAGTATAAGCCGCGAACTGCTATTAAGGCTCAAGCCTTAGCAGATTTCATCGCTGAGTGCATGTTCGGCTCCGAAGTTCCTAGACCGGTTGAGCACGAGATCCCCAATTCGGGTGAGCCCGAAGCTCTCAGGCCGGTGGAGTCCGAGCCCCGTGAGGTAGCAGCAAGTGTGGCATCTCTCCTAGTTAGGCCAAGCGCGAACTGGGATGAGGAGCCCTGGATCTTTCACGTAGATGGCTCCTCGAACCAATAAGGCAGCAGAGCCGGAATAGTCCTGCACGACCCAAGTGGCTCAAAATTGGAGTACGCGCTACGCTTTGAGTTTGTGACATCTAACAATGAAGCAGAATACGAGGCGTTGATAGATGGATTAGCCTTAGCCAGAGAGGTAAGAGCCAAGCACATCATTATCTGCAGCGACTCCCAACTCGTGGTCAACCAAGTCATTGGCGAGTACGAAGCACGCGAGCCAACCATGGTCGCCTACTTAGCCAAAGTCAGAGAGGCCCTGCTCAACTTCCAGTCACACTTCATCAGTCAAATCCCTAGGTCGGAGAACGCTGAGGCTGACACCCTGTCCAAATTAGCCAGCACCAGCGACATCACCATGAGAACCGTGTACATAGAGGACCTGCCTCGGCCTAGCATTCTCAGGGGGCAGAGGAGGTCGCTCCCGTCGTTCAAGCAGAGCCGAGCTGGATTTACCCGCTCACGAGCTTCTTGCTACACGGGACCCTCCCTGCAGATCGCAATGCATCCAGAAGGGTGTAGCGCTAGACAGCCAAATACGTCATGATAGACGAACGGCTATACCGAAGATCCTACACGCTCCCCTACCTGCGTTGCTTGCGACCTACCAAAGTCGAGCTCGTACTCTGTGACACTCATGAGGGTCTATGCGGCGGACACTTGGGGGGTAGGGCCCTCGCCCAAAAGACACTTCGACAGGGGTATTATTGGCCAACAATGAAGGCAGATGCCATTGAGCTCATTAGAAAATGTGACAAATGCCCGAAGCACACCAATATTCACCACCAACCTGCCACTGACCTCAAGTATCTCACCAGCCCGTGGCCCTTCGCACAATGGGGCATCGACATACTTGGACCGCTTCCACCAACGACAGGCCAGAGGAAGTTCCTAGTGGTAGCAGTGGATTACTTCACCAAGTGGGTAGAAGCTGAACCCCTGGCAACGATCACAGCCCGTAACGTCCAAAACTTCTTTTGGAAGAACATTGTGTGCCGCTTTGGGCTACCCCGGGTACTAATTTCCGACAACGGCAAGCAGTTCGAGGACATCAAATTCTAGAATTGGTGCCAAGACATGGGAATCTGGCAGAACTTCACTTCGTTCGCACACCCTCAAGCAAATGGTCAAGCCGAAGTCACAAACAGAGCCATCATCCGCGGACTGAAGGCGCGGCTAGACCGAGCTAAAGGGTTGTGGGCAGACGAGCTACCCAGTGTCCTATGGGCTTACCGAACTACGGAAAAAACCGCCACGGGAGAGACCCTCTTTAACCTCACCTACAACGCCGAAGCGGTAATCCCTGCGGAAATTGAAGTACCTACGCTACGACTGGAAGCATACAATGATAAGACAAACGAAGATGAGCTACGTACCAACCTCGATCTACTCGATGAAGTAAGGGACCTCACGTACATTAGGACTGCAGCTTACCAGCAAAGAGTAGCTTGGTACTATAACGCCAGAGTCAAGAAGCGGAACCTCCGCGTCGGTGTGACCTGGTCCTTCGTAAAGTTATGGTGCCTAGCGTTGGCAAATTCGGGCCAAACTGAGAAGGACCCTACCGAGTAAAGAGAGCACTCGGAGGAGCGTACGAGCTCGAGACCCTGGAGGGTAGGCAAATACCCCGAGCTTGGAACATTGTCAACCTAAGGCGATATTACCTATAAGTTACCGAACTAGACATCGCAAAAGGAAAGAAAATGAATTTGAAAAGGCTAAGGGAGACTCACCAAAGAAAACACTACTGAACTAAGGAAACTGACGTGGGTTGAGGACTTTGGGCGCGAGCTCAAGGAACGATCGTCGAAAATTGGCAAAGGAAAAGTGACCAGGGACCCCACTATTTATAGCCGCTGTACCCGCTCATCAACGGTCGAGATCAAAGCCATACAACGGCTCTCAGGAAAACCGGTTGCGCGACCCCCAGGTGAAATCAATTTAGCGCTAATTTTTTATGTCCGATAGCTGATAAATCGCTTGACGTTTGCGCGTGAGCTGTACCCGACCCAGGCTGACTCCGGTCGAGCCGTGCTAACCCTGGTTAAGCCAAGAACGTAAGCAGATCAGACTGGGAAATCTCCGAGCTGGACTAAGCACGCCATGGAGCAAATCCACCCGTCAGTCTATGAACTCCCCATGCCGGGTCAAGACCCCGAGCATGGGGAGTGGGGGGCAATTGATGGAGGTAAATTTGACCCGACCCCTTGGCTGTGCGACACGTGGAAGAACACCAGGTCGACACGGCGACGTGACATGGCAGCTCCCGAGCTCCCCAAGAAGAGGCCCAAACTCCCGAGCTCCCCAAGAAGAGGCCCAAACTCTCGAGCTCCCCGAGAAGAGGCCCGAACTCCCCAAAAGGGACCCGCACTTCCTAGGAGGAGAAACCCGAGCTCTCCCTAAAGGATCCCGAGGCTAATAGCGAAGTCCGAGGGGCAAGGTCCGAACTAGCCCATCTCGTGTCAGTTCGGACCATATGCCAGCACTTCGGGACAGTAGGATACTCATTCGAACTCAAGGCTTCACCTCATGCACCACTCCGACACCTCGGCTCCAGGTCGCGCAACTGTGAAACCATGTCTGATAGATCTGTACTCTGAAGCAACGCACCTGACTAGTCTGGGTCTGACAGATGGAAATCACGCCGTAACGGCCACCTGCCACCGCCATCTCAGTTGTGGCAGAGACGGCCCTGACAGAGAGGACAATGGCGGTTATGCCTGCCCCCCACAGAGGCGGTTATACCTGACTTGGCAGAAACTGGGGAGTAAGTGCACCAGGTGGTTATAAAAGACCTTCTTCCCCCAGAGAATGAGGTATATGATGTTTGTGCTTTCTGGTCTTCAAATCTATTATTTTCCCTTGCCTCCTCAAGAGTATTAACTTGAGCTTCGGAGTATTCATACTGGGTACCTCCTCGGAAAACTCCAGTTTCTTCCCTGTTTCAGGCCTCTTTAGCTCCGTCAGAGGCAAGGTCACCGGCAGCTAGGACCGACCGGATTGCGCACCATCACATCTAAACACCAAACATTGAAAAGAACACAAAAGACACATCTTATTGAATTAATATTAAGTTTAGTTAGATAATATTAATCCTATCATGGGCTTAATATTAATTTAGTACTAAAAAATGAGAATGTTGCAATTGGTTTGGTCGAAATACCCTTATTTTACTTTCCAACTTTACCCTCAACTTTCTATTTTTTTCCATTATATATATTGTCATTGAAAAATAATTATGAAAAACATAAAATGGAAAAAATAATATAAATTGCAAAAATAAAGAAATACATGTAAATTACAAAAAAAAATGAGAATGTTGCAATTGGTTTGCTCTAAACATACTTATATTACTTTCTAATTTTACCGTAAACTTTCTATTTTTTTTTTTCTAATTGTATATATTGTCATTGCAAAATAATTGTGAAAAAAACACAAAAAAATGAAGAAAATAATATAAATTACAAAAAAAAAACAAAGAAACATAGAGAAAGTTTTCAAAAAAAATATAGAAAATCGAAGAAAAAACATAAATTACAAAATACAAAGAAAACCCATAAAGTACAAAAAAATGAACAAAAACTGTAGAATAAAATAAGAATTTATATCTATTACCATATATAAAAAATGAGAATGATTCAGTTAGTGTGGTCGAAAAACCCAGATTTTTCAAACCAATACCCCTTAGTTTTTTGGTTTTTCCAACATATTCCAATTCTATATGAGGGTGCATGATAGTTGTTGGAAAAAAAATGTCTTTTCTAAAAAGCCATTGGGTGGGTACCTGACCCATCAACTTGTTAATGACCCATTTTGGGTTTAACCCAAACCCACCATAACCCAACCCAACCTACCCAATCCATTAATTTTTCACATAATACATAAATTCTCGAAAAATATAACTATAAAAAATACATAATGTACAAATAAAGATAGAAAATGAAGAACATAATATAAATTACAAAAAACAAAAAAATACACAAAAAATGTAGAAAATTATAAAAACTGATGAAAAATAACAAAAATTACAACAAACAAGAAAACCATAAATTACAGAAAAATGAATAGAAATTGTAGAATAAAACAAGAAGTTATAGAAAAATATAAAAATGAAAAAATATAACAAAAATTACACAAAATACAGAAATTTCATTCCACGAGCCCTACACATGTTTGTCAGTTAGGCCCATGTCTTATAAGGGCATTTGGCCACTGGGACTGTTTGTTATCATGTGTGCAATTGTTAAGTAGGGCCTGAAACTCATCTCCCCAGTTGTATGCAACATTGTGACACATTATGAATCGTCTGATTGTTTTATTCTTGGACAAATGTGCAGAGGTGCTCAACGTGCTTATAAGGTATTTGCATAAATGTTACTCTAGTGGTTGGTTGATAAATTTTGCTTCCAACTAATTTCTTTATCTCCTCTTGGTTAAAAAGGATAAGGAAAATGTTTTTAGGCTTAAATGTAAGTTTTTAATAGTCATCTTAGATAATGATTTCTGCTATTCAATAGTTAATCGAGTAAATTAATTAACACAACAGCTTAGTTTACTTTAACCATTAATAGTAATTATTTTCATAAGTTTTAGGTTATCACAAAATTGGAGATCAATTAAGAGTAGCATCTACAATTCTCCATAAATTTTGTGTTTCATTGGGATGAACTGTATCTGTATATAATGTCATTGAATGTAATATTATCATTGATTTGATGCATTAATGTTTCAATCTAATGCATTTGCAGCCAACATTTTATAATTATAAAACTCAGGTCTTGGCATTTTGTGAGGATAGTCTTTTTTTTCATGTATTATATAATTGTCCTAGGACTTAAATGGTATATGAACTTTCATCTATGCCCGAGATGTAAAAGCATAGTCAAACATCACCATCAATATCAAATACCTCGTGCATCGCACAGGCCATTCCACTAGTTATTTAAAACAAGAGGATACCCTTGATTTGTACAATGAATCACCTCTGAATCCTCTGCAACCACCTGTCCCCTAACAACGGCAACCCCAACATTTTCCCAAACATCAAGAACTGACACCATATCCTCTCCTCTTATCAAATATGTTTGCATTCTATTTAGAATCATATTTATATCTTCGATTCCATCACATTTGACGGGTTTAGAATCATCTTTATATCTTTGCTTCCATCACATTTGATGAGACCCGTTACCCTATTAACGTCCCTCAAGCTAGTAATATCCGATGTAGTAACGAGGACAACCTCGTTCACTGGAGTAATAGCAGTAATGCATCCAACGTTAGAGGTGTAAAGTGGGTAGTGCTGTGCTGACCTGTGGGCCGTCACACCCTCCCTAGTGAATAGTTTGGGGGTCAGCCCAGCACGGTCCATGGCCCAAGCCCGTGTGGGCTCATGCTGTGCCAAGGGTCGGGCCAAAGTTATTTTTGTCTATTTATTTAAAAAAATTGAACAAAATTAAAATTTTAATTTTATACGAATTTTGGTGTATACAACTGCTTATATATACAATAATTAAATAAATTAGTATAATAAAATTGAAAACAATTATTTATTTTATTAATATATTATATACTATATATTATCATATAATTATATTTTACATAATATATTATATATAAGTATTATATATATAGATATATATAAAATACATATAAATAGTATATATGGACCGTGTCATGGGCTAGGCCGGGCCGGCACGCGGGTCGCAGGCGGCCCAGTCCACGGACCTAAAACCCTAGGCCCAGCACAGCCCGTGGATAGCACAACCCGATTTACACTTCTATCCAACGTAAATACATGTAAGACAATTAATAAGAATGAAGTCATGGGAACCTTTTGGGTGGGATTTTAAGGGTTGTGGAGGCCAATATCAATTTCAGTGGCGATAATGAAGAGTAACATTGACTTTGTAGTAACAACTGGTTATGTCTCAAGGTAGAAGATAATGAACAATGTCTTCTTTCAAGGTAGAAGATAATAAACAATATCTTCTTTTGAAGGATAGTTTTGACATTTTCAAAAATTTTAAATTGCACATGTGATCACATGATAAGATAGCTAACAAAGTACTAATGGTAGGACTAAATTAATAGTTTTTAAAAAATTTAAATACTGCAATAACACGATTTAAAGTTGGGTACTAACTTAATGCTACTTTAAAGTAATGAGTAATATGGAATTTTCCCATATATATTTTTATTGTTTTAGATGTGACAAATATAAAGATATGTAGAGTGCAAAACCCTGTAATTTGTATTTGTACTCTTTCAAAACAAAATCAGTGCAAACAAACAAACCAGATCTTTAACAAGGGCACGTCTTCCATGTTAAAGTAGCAAGAAAATAGGGGGCGTGGGCCTTATCCATCCCGAAAGCCGAAAGGAGCATTTCTCTTCTGCCTGCACACGTCACACAAAAGGCTTTCAAGTTCAACTGTGGATCTGGCTTTCCGTTTTCCTTGTGCTTTTCTTTCAAATGCTTCATCGATTTCTTCGCCTATCCCGCTACATTTCATTTCCATATAATGCCAAACATTCACTCAACAACGACCAGTTGTACGAAACGAGCACCGCGTGGATTTTAGATATGCTGAAGTAGGTTGGACTGTAGGAGTAGGACCAAGAAGAGGCGGTCGAGGGGTTTGGTGTTCAATACTCCAAGGTTCAAGCCGGTATATATGCTGTAATGCTGAAACGGGAGTTGGCTTCATTGAGTTCTCTCCGTCTCCAAAAGATTCAATAATGGGTTGAAATAACTAGTCACACCAACTTCCAATTCGACGGACATCAGCGGTAACCCCTCTCTCTCTCTCTCTCTCTCTCTCTCTCTCTAGTCAGTTCCAAGTCTGTCCGTTACTCAGCGGTTGGGCCAAAGTCCAACAGTGAAACACTTCTTTCATCTTTGTTTGCGCGCGCGCTCATCATCTATTTGTGAAATGGAGAGTTCGTGGGACAACTGGGTCGAGGAGGCTCTATCGAGATTGGAGTCTCTAAAGCTCCTACGATCTCTCCGACCCATTTCACTGTCGAGGGAAGAAGTGAAGCCCACCGAGGTGGAATCGAGGAACTTCGTGAATTTTGGGGAGTTTGAGACTTTTGATGGGTTGCGGTCGTGGGATCGATCGTCGGTGGAGGTTGAGATTGCAGAGCCTACATTTCAGAAATGGGTGAACGACGTCCCCAGTTCCGGTAATGTTATAGCTTTCTCGCCTAAACCCATCTTCCCTCCTGATAATTAAACATAATGCTCCCTCTCTTGTTCTTTTCCTTACTGATTAGTGCTAATATCTTTCTTTATTCATTTCATGGGTCTGAACCTTTTTTTTTTCATGTTTAACTAAATACAGTTTTGTTTTTTTCTATTCTGATTGCAATGGTCATGAAAAATAGTGGGACTTTAAGATTTAGTACAAAAGTTTTAACAGAGGAATACTGAACATTGTTATGTTACTTCACGTCACCTTTAGGGGATGCAAATTGCTGAATAAATGGAAAATGTGGGTGTTCATATGGATTAAGAAACTCATGACAGGTGTGGGCTTGATTGAATGTTTAACGTTCTCAAGCTGGAAAGCTGGACCAATTCTATCAGGACTCATACGACGCCCTGGCTGGAAGATAGACTTATTGGCTATACGTTGATGCGATGTTTGGTTATTCCTTTTAAGATTATTTAATGGATAGCCACGCTAGTTTTCCCTATATTTGAAAAATATGCTTTAGAAAGAATAAACTTATCCCCTTCTACTCTTTGGTGTCATATGTTATCTTCATTCTATCCAACTATTCTAGACTCTTCAGGTTGAACATTAAAACAAAAGCAACCATTTGAATCCTGTTAACAGTTACTTCATGCATCAGTCTAACCATCTTGAAGACCTTAAATAGTAAATGCGTGCATTTTAATCTTCACAAAGTTGTTTACACATGTGCTTTCACGTGTATTTTTGCTGTGTTTTAAGACTTAAGATCTTAATCATTGTGTATTTAATTTCCCTGTATTCTGTTGAAGTGCAATGATTTGCATTTTGGCTTTACTCGGATACTGCCATTTGCATCATATTCTTTTCGTTGAAGTAGGCATATGGAATAAATTTTATGTTTCCAATTAGTAAGTGGTGAACTATGGATCTCAAAGAACAGATAGATGCATTGCTTTGATGCCTGTCATGTAATGATGTTTTTGTTTTTGCAGGAGATGAGATCATAAATAGAGATGGAGTGGTTGATGGACACTTAGGTGTTAGCCCCCAGCAGTTCAGGAAGTTACTGCTCTTCTCAGGAAATGACTACCTGGGCTTGAGTTCTCATCCAACAATCCGAAAGGCTGCTATTCATGTATGCCTAATAGCTGATTGCATTTATGAATTCAGCTTTATAGTTTAAATTACTTATATTCCTTCAACTTAGGAACTTAATCTTCTTCATGTTCAGGCAGCCCAAGAATATGGAATGGGTCCAAGAGGTTCTGCTTTAATCTGTGGGTATACCAATTATCACAGTATACTAGAGTCATGCTTGTCAGATTTGAAGAAAAAAGAGGTACTGCCATCTGTGTTAAATAAATTGTCTCATATTGCTTTATATTTGATCCCGATTATTTCTATTTATTGTTCTTCTATGGTCAATACAATGGTAAACATAGCTTATTAGAGAAAATATAAAAACCTAAAAACTAGGGAGTGACCATAAAACTTTAACAAAGTGATGTTTTGGCTTCATAATGGATAGAACTGACCAGTTTCTTCTATAGTCACCTTGAGGATATATGGTTAACTCCAATAGGCTACTCAAATTGCACAGGCACCATCTGTTGGATGTGTGAAAACAATACAGGGTGAAGGTGACTGCAAAATTGACAATTCTAGTGTTTAACAACACATAATTGCAAGCTTAGCAGCCAATGCTTCACAGATTATTCCAAGTGGGAAAGTAATTGATTAACTTCAATTGGCTACACACATAACACAAATACCCTCTGTTGGATATGTGTGTAAGCGAACATAGGGTTAGGATGAGTGTCTGAAGGTCGATGCAAAGTTGATTGTTGCTACCATTTAGCAACACATAATTGTAAGCCGAGAAACCTATGTCTCACAGATTCTTCTAATTGGCAAAGCATCCAGGTTAGCATCTGTGATTTCAAATGCTTTTTCTTGGAAACTAGGGCAGGACTTCTTAATTTCCTTTTCTTTATCTTTTCTTCCAAAATATTCTCCACAGACCTTAGAAATATAATTTCATGCACATGGTCATGTCAAAGCATATATGAGAAAATTGATTTTATGTTCCATTCTATAACCCATTATGACATGTTTTACTATACTAATTTATTAATGTTTTTAATGTCCTTTCTGAATATAATTCTAAATCCATGAATCTATGAATCTGCTTCAGTTTTTTTCTACTGAATATAATTCTGCCATCACTAATCTCACTTTTCTATGTGTTTTTTTCTGGATTTTCTACTGAAATTTGGTGCATTACTATCTTAAAATGATGTTCCAGGATTGCTTACTTTGCCCAACAGGCTTTGCAGCCAATATGGCCGTAATGGTAACAATTGGAAGTATTGGATCCCTCTTATCTGCAGGCAGGAAACCACTGAAGGATGAGAAAGTAGCCATATTTTCAGATGCTCTGAATCATGCCTCAATAATTGATGGTATCCGTCTCGCTGAGCGTCATCAAGAAGTAGAGGTCTTTGTATATAAACATTGTGACATGTCTCACCTTAATGCTTTGTTGTATGTGGCCTTCCTTGCATCTGATTCTCTATTTGCCTTTTTATTTGTTCCACTCGGCTATCTGATACCTCAAGATATTGGATTGGAATTTGACAGGACAAGTTGCACAATGAAGAAGAAAGTTGTTGTAAGTGATAGGTATAACTCATATTATGACCATTACTTTCAATATCATTTTAGTAGAGATGTCCTTATGTAGATGGAACTGAGTAGTTATGGATGCATGTTAAGACATGTCGAGGGTATCTATATTTTCTGTCCATCAGGTGCTCATAATCCAGTGCAGAATGATTCTTAACCAGGAGGTTGTGCTGAAATAAAGTTTGACCTAATTGCATCATCCTTAATGGTTAGAAAGATACAGTGAAATGTAGAAAAAAAGGGGAAGGGATCCAGATTTTGAGTCAAATGTCTTGAAGGCCCCCAGGATGGGCACTCTTTAAATGTATATGAGTATATCATGTTAAGTTACAACTTACAAGTTGGAATGACTGGCTAATATTTGCCAGTCCTGACCTGAGTATTCATTCTTTCTATCAAATTGTGTCTTAGCTATACTCCATTTTGAGTAAGGGAATGCTTGACCATGGCCCTAAAGTCTTGGAGGATACTAATTTAAGTCCTCTGTTTCACAAATCAGAATTATCTGATCCATAGTCTGCATAATTAATCGTGTTGTCTAGAATTTGATTTTTGGTATGGGCCTACCAAACAGATTTTATGTATCGATTTTGGTGAAGTAGAAGTAACTAGAACATAGACAATATGCCCTTTTTCTGGTGTTGTTTCTACTTCTATATTCTTATTTTTTCATTACTGTTGCTGCCAAATATGGAGACGAGGGCAACAACATAATTTTTGGTGTCCGAGGCTGACAGGTCCAACCTGTTGAGACAAAGAAGACGTCAGTGGCCCTGAGAGTTATCCCAGGGGCGAAGACTCTGACGGTCAAGTTAGCTGAGGGCTGTGAGGGGTCAGACCAAGCAAGAGAGGAAGCTTAGAGCTTAAGTCTGTGTGTTTATCTCAACGTGGGAGCCCCTTTTATAGCCAGAGTTGCCTTAGAAGAGGGGCAGTTGGGAGCAGGTGGTGGCGGTTGATAGTGGTTGATGATGGACGGCCAGGATGCATCTGGCCGATGCTACGTGTCAAGATCCGCAGGTTGGCCAGATATTCCTACATCAATTACCATTTACCAAAAGGTCCATGACACTCTAGATACATTTTTCTAGTGGGTATGCACTTATGCGAGTGTGTCATGCACATTAGCGAGCATAATCTGTTTTTATCTTGTTTATTTTTTAATTTAATTTTCTTTTCCATAGGAGAGTGAGGTTTTTATGATACTTTGGTTTATTATTCATGAAATTCTATTCTTGCAGCTTGTTTAGTATGGATGGAGATTTTGCACCACTTGACAAGCTTGCTGGGCTTCGCAGGAAGCATAGATTTTTGTTGGTTATTGATGATGTAAGTCAGTGTGTTAGCCATGTCAATTTATATTCACATTATTCTTCTCTGTGTTTTTTTTTGAAGAATTATAAGAAATGAAGATGCTCAAATGAAGATCCAAGAATTATAAGAATCATTTTGCCTGCCTGTCTTGTACAAGTGGTATCTCATATGGGATTATGATTAACCACTGAATGGCTTGACGGTTTGACCAAACAATGTCTTGGGTCAAAGTTTGACCTGATAGGATGATTCTGAAGTATGTTCTATGCTGTAGTTTTGGACTGTTAGGAACTGGTTTTGGAAAAGGTGTTTATATTTTATATTTTTATGGTTGTAACAGTATCATTGGACCAATTTGTGATCTATGTCTGACCTTTTGTTCAGTGTTTCCTTCTTGGATGTGTGCTATAGCCTACATAGGGAATGGGCAGGGAAAATGGCTTCCTGTTGTTCCACTCTGATGCAAATAATCTTCACCCGTATTTGACCACTTATATTCAGTTTTGTAAGACTTCTGTCAGGCCCATGGAACATTTGTTTGCGGCAAGAATGGTGGGGGCGTGGCAGAAGAGTATGGTTGTGAAAATGATGTTGACATATGCATAGGCACACTGAGCAAGGCTGCAGGTTGCCATGGTGGATTTGTGGCTTGCAGGTAATCCTGTTCATGTTTCTTTTTCTAGGCATTACAGTTATACCTGAAGAAATAAAAAGGCAAATAGAAAACCATTGGAATGTCACGTGTGGTCAAATGCATAACTTCACTAATATTTTTGCTTTTTCATAGAAGGGTAACTTGCATTTGTATAGTATATTAATTATATGACAAAAGGTGTACATCAATGTACAAGAATGTGCAATAAAAACTTCCCTCCAATACATTGATGCCCCTTCTGCCTCTGATTCTGGATAAAACATCCACAATCCATCTCTCCAGCAAAGGCTGAGAATTGCAGTAACAGTCTCTACTATCTCGTTGAGGAAGTGAGCAAGTTGCTAAGGTCCTCTTCCCACTCCATATTTTAGCATTAGCTAAGTCCCCTTCCAGAACAAGAGATGTGATGCTTACTTGTTTTAGCAATCCTATATCCATTAAGGCTATGATTTCAATTTTAAAGGATCTGCATCCTCAATGTGGCCACCAAAAGGCCAAAACTATGATGCTATCAGGACTGAAAAATACAGAATCAATGCCTAAAAGGCTTGGATTGCTATGAGAAATCCCTTTAAATTGCAGCATAAGTCTCTTTATGTGCCAATTATGAGACAGGAGCAGTTAGAAGAGGAATCATGGAGAGGAGGGTAGTATCTCTGGAAGATTTCTTTTAGTTGATTCATCATGAACATTGTCTTGGATAATATAATTATACTCAAGCCACTGAGCAATAGTTGGGTGCCCCAAGAAACAATTTATTTTGTTTTTTGTCATCTAACAATGTGTGAACTGTTAAAGGCATTTCGCAAGGCCACCTTTTAAAGAAAGAAACTTTGTAGGGTATAGGATGTTCCATATGAGATAATAGGTAGGAAAAGATAATCCTAGAATCTATTGGAGCTTCTAAGAATGAACATATCAAGTATACCCTTGGCTTCCTTATGTGGGAGGATAGGGTAGGATTGATTGGTTTGGGTTTTGAGGTCAGAGTAGGAACTGAAGAAACTGCAAGAGTTTCCCCTAAATCACAACTGTTGTTCCCCTAGATCAGATGGATTAGGGTTTTCTCCTGAAAAGGTGCTCGCACTTTGAGCTGATAATTGAGCAGTTGTCTTGTCTGAAAGTATCAACTGAATATCCCATTTTTGTTGGGATATTTATAGAAGTTCTGGAACTTTCACAACTGATAAATGTTTAATTTATTAATATTATATCGTTTTGTCTTTTTCCCAAGTTACTTTATAGTTCACAACGAAAGAATATGCACGCTTGGGACCGTGCGCCTGAGTTGATTATGCTATGTCAGCCTTTAAGACAATACAGGGTGGACCACAAGAACCATGTGGTATGGGGAATCTCCTTTCCCATGCCTACATGTGTCCTGCATCAATACCTCTAACTTCTTCGTTTATTTCCCCTACTCTGACTCCTGAGAATGCCGAAGTATAGAAAGTTACTGAATTTCACACCTCTTATTACAGGAATATAGATCACATAGTATTGATAAAAAAAAATATAGATCACATAGCCTACTCTGTACTATGGGCTTCCACAAGCCCATGCTTTTACACCATCTTTAGGCCCTTGTATTTTTCGTCCTGATTTGCAGGTAATTTTATCTTGTATTGATGCAGGGGGGTGGGAGGAATCCTACCTACTGGCTTATTCTCGTATGCCTCTTTCTTTCAAGCAATCCTACCTACTTCCTCTCCCCCAAGCGTTTCTTCTGGCTAAAGCAATTTGGAAAGGACTAAGGAGTAGTTTCTCCTAAGATTAGGGGCTTTTTGTTGGAAGGCAGTACATCAAAAGATTAATACTGGTGTGGTTATTCAAAGAATGAGATCTTTTTCACTACACATTTGTTTCTTTATGTAAAACAAGTGGTAAAACTGCTCTTTCACTCACTAATCTCCTACCCTTGTGTTACTTGCATTTGGGGGGTTCTTCTTTAGCCTCTTTCGGTGCAGATAATCTCCTCCAAGGGGTATGGAGATTTTGTCTGAAGAGAAGATACTTTGGACATGCACTAAGGCTGTCCTCCCTCCACCTATGGGAATTTGGGAAGAGAGGAATCTGAGAACCTTTTTGGAAAAAGCTCAAACCAAAGAAGTCTTGGTTGAGAATATTTGAGCAAAGATGGCTTATTTGATGGTTGTTTGGGCAGCTGTGAGACCTGGATACCTATACATGCCTAGCATACTAGTATCATATCCAATACTAATCTGATATGATTTTAGGATTTTAGGGTATTAGGGGTCTTGTCCTTGCAAAACAGGGATCAACTGTATTAGGGGTCTATACACAAGGAAGAGGATTGTAACATATATAAACAAAGCAAAGGGTATAAGATGGGTTAGCATTGGATCAATCATAGATTTAAGGGGTGCCAAGACACATTCCATAGAGTCTGGATCTCCTGCAACAAAATAGTTCCAACACCCTTCCAACATGACCTGACACCACCGATGATTTAAAAGGCATGCCTAGGCACACAGGCGAGGGACATTTTAGGGTATGTGCCTCGCCTTGGTCCTAGGTGCAGCATTTTTAAAAGGTGCATGCCTGGTGTGCTTTGTGCCTCAGCCCAGGCGTGTACCTTTTTAAATTTTTATGATTTTTTGTTTTTTTTCTTTTGAACCTAGCGGCTAGGCTGGGGGGTCCGCCCTTGGACCCCCAACCACGCCGAGAATCCTCTATTTGCTAATGTTGTTCATACATTCATCCTAATAAAATGTTTTTTTTAAAAGGCAACTAAATTATAAAATCATTATTTTTTGTGTGAGAATTAAGAATTTAAGACCCTAACATAGACTTGTTTGGGCTTGCCTCGAGGAGTGTGGTATAAAAGAAGCTTGTAGAATTAGGAATGCAATAGGTTTTACATCACATTAGCTACTTGAAGTAATGCAATTGAGTAAAAAAAGAGATTGTGGGTTTTACATGCTTGAAAATGTTTTATACGTTTGATTTTATTTTTAAATTTTCATTTGAATATGCTTTACATATTATGTTTATGTATTTTAATTTTAGATAATAGGTTTTTTAAAACATTTATTTTAAAATTTAAGTTTATATTTTTTATTAATATCATGTTTAATATTTTTTTGAAAATTTTTGGCAATTTTTTTTTTATTTTTTATTGTTTTAGCATTTTTTTGTATTTTTATGCCTTGCTTCAAAAAGGCCATGCCTCACCTTGTGCCTTGCACCTCAGGTGCAAATTGCCCCTTGCGCTTTTAAAACATTGGACACCACACGTCTTATTCATGGCAGGTCCCAGACTCCTAGTCTCATGGTGAGATGTGTGGTGTCAGGTTATGTTGGAAGGGTGTTGGAACGTGTTTTGTTGGCAGGAAACCTCAACTCCATTCTACAATGTTACTGATTCTTTCATATCTTAATAAAATTTGAGGTTACTGATCAAAAAGGGAAGGAGGGTTAGTCTTTCATTACTTTTTACTATGACTTTATATTTATTTTTACTAAGTTTGCTTCTTTTCTGACAATGTGGAGAAACTATGGAGTATCCAAAAATTCACTATCAAAATGCAGCACGATTATATACAATATCAGAGTTTTAAGGAGCAATCTTTCTTGTAAAGTTCCTGAGGCTATGTTTGGTTTGAAGGAAAAGGAAAGGAAACATGTAAAAACCTTGTATAGGTTTCCCTACCTTTTCCTTCAAACCAAACACAGCCTATGAACACCCTTCCTTTTAGTGCAAGTTAACTTTTAACTCAAACAAATGAACAATCATTTCCATGCAACTAGACACATGCATATAACAATGTTTTTTAGATCTATGCATTCGTTTTCTTTTCTTCTTTCATTGACAGTGTTTCTTATCCACATTCCTGTAAAATTATGAACTTGTCAAGAAAATTAATGTAAAGCTATGAAGATCTGTACATTATAATTCATCTTCTCTTTGTTCTATAGACATTCTATTTTTCTTGGGATTTATATATTTAAACTGCCAGTGTGTCTGAGTTATTTGTTATTCTGGTTGAATGTCTAAATTGTTAATGCTAAATAAACAGCAAAAAGTGGAAGCAGCTTTTACAATCAAGAGGTCGCTCATTCATATTTTCAACTGCTTCACCAGTGCCTGTTGTTGCTGCTGCACATGGTAAAATTTAATTCCTTGTATTTTACCTTATATGTATAAAATCTTATTCTAATCCATGATAGTTTATTTGGTGAAACAATTTTTATGATTGTAACTTTGTAAGGCACTTATATATGGATCTAGCATACTGTCATTAGATCTATGGTTTTACAACCACCAGGCTTAGAATTTGCTTCTTTGTTGTGGTGGAGGGAGGTTGTAGAGTTGCAATTGGCTGGATGTCATACACAGATATGGGTAGTTGGGATCTCAACTTTGTATTGTGGGAGGTGAGAACATTAGCTCTCTTGTTGAATACCTTATTCAAATGGATACAGAGATTTTGGTTAATGCTATTGCTGATGCACTGGCAAGAGAAGGGATAGGCAAAGTTTAGATTGGGGAGAACCTGGTCTTGGAGCTTGTCTGAATTTGTAATTATTGCCCCCCCCCCCCCACCCAAAAAAAAAAAAAAGAGAAAAGAAAAGAAAAAGGGAAAGATAGTGAGAACTGAGAACTACAAGAGGGAGTTGTGAACTGACCATCTTTCTATCAAAGATGATGTAGAATCTTATATGATAAGATAGTTCTGTCCTGGATATCTCAATTTAAAATTAACATGGGAAAACCTTCAATTATATATTTAATCTTTCATGGTTATGCTCATGGTAAGTTCTAATTTTGTTTTAGATTGGAGAAAATGAATATAATGGTCTTTTCCTTCAGCTCACTTCCCTGTGCTCCTTTAGTTGGTCTTCAAATGGCTGCTCTTCTTTTTTCTCCTTTTCTCCTTTCTGATTTTCATAGGACTTTGATAAAACAACCCCTCTATCCACTCTTTCTTACTGTGTGGAGAAATGCCAATAAAGTAGCAAGCCTGGATCTTCTCAAAGCTTTTCTTTTGAAATAGGGTGGAAATGTTTCAAATCTTTAATTTCCATCTGGAACCCTTTTTTAATCTTAAGGGATTAGGGATCTTTAAGTGTATACTTGCTGGATTAATGTGAGGGAGGAGGCACTCATGCTGCTTTATTTGAATGTTGTTTCAATAGTTGGCTCTTTATGTGTTTGAACCTCCCATTTGGGACCACTCTTAATCTGCTTAGAATTGGGATCTAACACTGGAAAGACTTGGAAAAGAAATTAAAATTTTTTGGGAAAGAACATAATTACCCATTTATTACCTCTCCCTTTTGGAAGTCCAGCATAATGTGGTAGAGACTGGAGAAGTTGGAACTTACCATCAGATAGTTTGAGTTCTAAGAAGGATGACATAGTTATTTGGGATTGTGTTTTCAAAGAAAAAAAGAGTAAAGTTTTAACATCAACAACTTCAAAGAAATCAATGGCAGCTTCCTTAGGAAAAAGGATATCAGAGAGAACCAACTAATGGGCTGTATTATAAAGAGGCCTTAGAGTCAATGCTGTTTGCCCTTGAATCTAAATTTGAGAGCTTCCTTCTCTGACCCTTCCATGACAGCCTCCTTAGGAAAAGGTATACTGGAGGGAACCAACTAATCTCTCGACTTCAACCATTTTAATGGGTTGCATTATAAAGAGGTCTTATAGTTAATGCCAGTGTCCCTTTAAATTAGAGATCTCCTTTCTCTGACCCTTCCCTTAAATCTTGCCTAAGCTATAGAGCAGTTCTGAAAGAGTGAAAGTTCTTCTGGTGGGTTCATTTCCTGTTTATATTCATTGTCTTTCTAGGCCTTGTTTCTCAAAAGATGTTATTATCTTGGATGCCCTTTTTTCTATTCTTTGCTTCTGATTCACCCTAGAAATTTAATTTCTCTTAAATTTTGCTTAAGCTAATAATTTGTGTAGAGCAGTTCTGAAAGTTCTTGTGGTGGGTGAATATTCATTTTCTGTCTATATTCATCGTCTTTGTAGTCTCTACTTCTCAAAAGATGTTATTATCTTGGATGTCCTTTCTCTATTATTTGCTTCTGATTCACCCTTAGAAATTCAATCTCTTAATCTTGAGGTTGACTGTTTGCAAAACTCTCTCTCTCTCTCTCTCTTTCTCTCTCTCTCTATATATATATATCCTCTTGTTTTTCTCTTTTTGTCTAGTATCAATCTCTTGGCTGCACAATGGAGTTTTTTTGTATTTTTGCATTGTTGTCCAAAATAATAACAAAACATGGAAAAAATGGTTTTGAAGGTTACAGTGATCCACAATTAACAATTTCTACTTATGTGTAATCACTCTCTTTGAGAAATTTCATAGCTTATGCAATTATGTCCTTATCTAGTTAGGCTGCTCTAGTTGCTTTTAAGTAAACTACATTATGATAGTGACCTTTATCTGAAAAAGATGCTTTGGATTTTAACTACGTAACTATAACTTAGCAGCTGCTGTTATTGTGGCCAAAAACGAGACATGGCGTAGAAGGGCAATTTGGAAGCGGGTGCAGGAGTTCTATGCTCTGACAGGAATCCCCATCACAAGTCCCATAATTTCTCTTATTGTTGGTAGTGAAGAAAAGGCTCTTCATGCCAGCAGGTTTCACCTCTCTCCCTCTCTCTCTCTCTCTCTCTCTCTCTCTATATATATATATATATATATATATATATATATATATCTGCTGATTACCAATGCTCACCCTCTTCATCATCATGGAACAGGCATTTGCTAAGAGCTGGTTTCCATGTAACAGCAATCAGACCCCCCACAGTGCCTCCCAACTCATGCAGGTATTTTTACTGTTAGTTTTTGAAGTCCATGCCAACAATTAATCAATAACTAACAGAAAATGGGAATCAAGAAAAAAAGTTAGACTGATTCTTTAACAGCAATTATAACTCACTGACTAGGGCTTTTGACTTAGCATGGCAAGATGGCATTTTAGTCAACTCAAGAGTCATGGAGCTGACTTGGGGAAATATGTTACAATTTGAAATTTTATAAATTTAGCTTAGCTGACATTACATGCTATATTCATAGGGTCGGGAATCAGGATCTCCTGCCAAGAAAAATCCTTCCAACATGATCTGTGTCCACACATCACATGCATGATGGGTCCCACTCATTGATGTGCGGACACTGATCATGTTGGAACGTGTTGGGAGGTATTTTTATTGGCAGGAGATCCAGATTCATATTCATAGTAAGTTTTCTTCACTGTCATAATAAGAAATTATAAATTTATAACTTCAGATGGATTGTGTACTAGTAGGGTAAAACCTCCAATATAAGGTATGGTGTAAATATAAAGTGGGTATGGGAAGTTACAAGCGGTCCAGAGGATCCCTTATTTCAGATTGGCCACAGGATTCTTCCATTGTGCAAGAAAAAAATAGATGGGCTTCTCTATTGAGGTTTATTTATTTTGGTAAATAGAGGTTTCTAATTGACCTGATTGTGCAAGTTTAAATAGTGACATGGGTCATGACTAGGAAATAAAAATGATAAGGAGTGAAGTCAACTAGGGGAGTAGGCAAAATATGACAACAGAGCTTATTTTTATGAATGAGTACTGGCTCAAACTGCCAAGCCTGATTCATCTTTATCTGGTGATTCTGGTTCAGTATTTTGTATTATTGTTAGGAGTTGGGTGTTGTATTACTAATTCAAACCAGCCAAAGTCTTGATTAGAGGCATTTTATCTTGCATAACATTTTAAGAGTACTTATCTTGCATAACCTTTTAAGAGTGTTAATAAAGTTCAAATATTTCAGGCTACGGATAACCCTGAGTGCAGTACACACCATAGATGATTTGAAGAAGCTTGCAGCAGCTCTTTCCCTTTGCATCAACTTCCCAGACATTGATAAGAATTCGATTACATATTCAAAGCTCTAAGGTTTTGATGTTTGGAGTTTGATTTACAAACTCCACGGAACAGGATTGACTCACGAAACTGACATTGATAATTAGCTTTACTGGGTTAAACTTGTGGTTGAACTTGTAGTAGTATGAGAAATAAAACTTCCCCAAAACAGGTTGATCGACTTGCTTAGACGACCACTGCTCCCTTATCCCAACTGTATGATATGGGGGCTCATTCATAGTTCAGACAGAGAAAGACCTTGAATTCTGATGTTACAGACATTTGCAGTCGATCGAGAAAATGCAACAAAATTATAAAATTGCAAACGGAAGCGCAATACCTTTCAAATAAGATTAATTCTCTTTATAACTGAATTTATTGAAAGAAATTTATTCCATCAAAGCATTTACTGCTCTTCCAATGATCCAAAGACTACTCTCAAAAAATTTCAATCTGATTTTCCATAAACTTATCTATAATATGGTTCCACCAGTCCATAAAAGTCTAATCATTTTTGATTGCCATACATATGCACTCACTGCTCGGCACTATCTGGTACCAACACTATAGACCCAGATGTTTTCCGATTCTCAACATCTGCATGAGCCTGTGCAGCCTGTGACAAAGGGTATACATGGTTGATGCGGACTCGTAGGATACCTGATGCAACGTTAGTGAATACCTCCCCAGCAGCTTCCAACAGTTCATCCGGAGTTTCAGTGTACTGGATGAGTGAAGGCCTTGTCAGGAACAAAGACTTAACGGCGAGTGCTGACAATGGAACTGGATCTGGAGTGCCAGACGACTGCCCAAAGCTCACCATGTACCCACGAGTCTTTAAACACGCCAATGATCCCTGCATAGAACAACTTTTGACGTAAGTGATTAAGTTTTCAGTAATTAAGAATAGTACCTCAGAGATGGCCAAGAAAGACATAGCTTTAGAGTATTTATAATGCTGTTATACATGGCATTTAAAACGAGTCTATGCAAAATGCATATAGAGAAGCTTGGGTCATACACCCTTTTTAACTTTCTTACATTCTTCATCAATGTATCACGAAGAGAAATTATTGAATTATGAAAAAAAAAGATAGTGACCCCCATCCCCCCGTCTCTTGCCCATGGTTTTTAAAACTAACCCAAGACCGAACCAGTCAGGGGTCCGGTTACCGGGCCGAATGGTTAACTGCCCAGGTCAATGGTTTTTGTGAAAAATCCGGTTTTGGGAATAACTGGAATAACCGAAACCAGTCCCTGGTTTTTCCAGTCCGACCGTCCGGTCAGGTCCAGTTTTGAAAACCATGCTCTTGCCTAAGGCATCTGTGAGTCTGCTGACCTTGGTACCCAAATGGACAAGCGGTGCTTAAGCTAATTGTCAAGGATCTGACCTCTATTACAAGGTGAGTAAGTGATGGGCTAAGAGCTCCTGATGACATCCATCCACTTTTTGATGATCTTTTTAGTGATTCTTCCTATATCTACTTGTGATGAGAAAAGGAAAGTATACCTGAAATGTATCTTTGCCTACAGAGTCATAGACGACATCAACTCCTTTGCCTGATGTTATTTGGTTGACTATGGAAACAAAATCATCCTGTGTATAAATTATGACATGGTGGCATCCATCTTCCTTGGCTTGAGCTGCCTTCTCTTCAGTTGACACGGTTCCAATCACGATTGCTCCTGAGCATTTGCCCACTGGCACAACATAGAGCCAACTCCTCCAGCTGCTGCATGAACAAGGATTGTGTCAACGTTCGACCTGCATTACTAGAAAAAGTTGGTCATATCCTCAAGAAGATGCCAAAACAGAAGAATCTATAAGAGCATCCACAAACTATGCCAATCAAAAATTTAAGCCATACTTTGACCCTAAAGCATGGAATCAATGACCCATTATGATTAGGTAAAAATTATGCAATTGGTGAATCTAAAAAACAACCTTGAAGCAACGGCGGAGCAAAAAATGAGCAGTCATCCCCTTAAGCATAACAGAGGCAGCAACTTTAGGCTCTATAGAAGGTGGGACTGACACTGTAACTTGAGCAGGGAGTATCTGTTCTTCAGTGTAAGAGCCCATCTTCTTACCCCCATAGGCAACTAGATCCCCGACTTTTCTGCCTGTCAATCCAGGGCCCACATCAGTCACTACTCCAACTGCCTCCATTCCTATAACAAGGAACTTGAACAAGTTAAGGTCTGGACATTATTCAAACCAAATTCTCACACTTTGTCAGCCCAAGGTTTAACATTGCACTGCACCAAGTAATGGTCCCTAAATCTTTAGAGAAAATTGAAATCAAATTAAACAACAAAAGGTATTCCTAGGAGGGGATCATTCTCAGATCCATTATGGACAGATTTCTTTTGCCAATAGCAAAGGGAAGAAAAAGTTAAGGGCAGGGTCTGGGGAGGGACAGAATGCAGCCTTACCCCTTCAAATACACAGAGAGGTTGTTTCTAAGTATTGAGCCCTGGTCACCTAGGTCACAGTGGAGCAGCCCAACCATTGTGCCAAGGCCCACCCTCAAAGGGAAGGAAAGGTTACTGTGTTGCAAATAACAATGAATAACCCATGTCACTCAAGTCAACAAGATGGCCGATTCCTTAGTTGGATACAAACACCATACTTTCTTATAATAACAAATAGCACATATACTTCATCCTTCACAAGAAATCATCCAAATCACTATTTTCAGAACTTCCAGTATATGAACCATCTTAACCTGCTACCTCCTTTGACTTACATTTTCCAGAAATGTCCTTGTTCCCATACCATGTTATGCTCCATGAGGACCGTACATGACACTTGGTCCTATAAACGTGGCAGATGACTAACTCTTGAGCTAAACCTTCCGAATGGAAAATTGACGATATAACAGGTTAGAAAATAAAATTTATTCAGGGACCTCGCCTAAAGGATTCCTTAACATGATATCAAAGCTTGTTTGACCAAATGGTCTAATGTTCAATCCTCATTATTCCCATTATATTTTATTAAATTCTAGCACAAGGTGTGGGTGGGCCTGTGTTTTTCCACGCTACAACCCCAATGAACTTTCACGTGAGGGAGATGTTAGAGAATAAAAACCCACCTAACAGCCTAAACTTTTAGGTTAAATGGTTCCTTGACATTTGATAAGTAACAAATATTGTTACGTCATCTGTTGTAGGTTCAACATTTAAATAAATCCCATGCTTCAAATAAACATCTCCTTGAAAAAGTCAAAATTGGTTTTTCAAGATACTCATGCAATTCAATTAGTTGGATCTGTATATGAACATCTTGAGTCAAATGTTATTCAGATGTAAGGCGGTGGTAACAGTGGTCTTGGCTCTGAAGTTGAGAAGAAGGAAAGGAGAGGGGATTGGGTTTCTAAACTTGGGAAGGCTAAGGGAAAGAATGAATGAAGGGGATCCCCTCCTTCAAAGAAGGGGTCTTTAGTTATAGGTGAAGGGGGATACCTATACATGCATGGAATGAAGAATTACGGAACTTTCCTAGGGCGGTGAAACTCAAATCCCAGGTTGATTCGATAGGGACATGCATGGGATTGCAGAATGGAGACCAACTGCCAACCTATGCAGGTTGTCATTATCATTCTATGATTTTACCACGTGTCATGTGAAGCTTTTGCAAAGCACGCATTCTGTACGGGCCAGGATCCCAACTGTCTGCCAATCACAATTGTGATCAGCCATGGTTGGTGACCCGGCAATCACTATAATGCTGCAGTAATTAACTGTGTTTCTCTTAGGCTGCATTTGAAAATGATGCAAATGTGTGAATGCAAATATGTAAAGTGTAAAATCGGTTCATATAAATTACAAAGTTGGGTTAGCTTTACACTGACAATTTTACCTTCTTACCAAACAGACTTTTATCTATAATGGATGCAAACATGAATTTCAATAAAGCATATACATTTTTTTTTATCCAAAGTCCACTTGAATGCAAATTTACTTCCTTTTTATTGAATTACTTTTACATCTTATTATCAATGTAAATATGCACTGGTCTGTCATTTGTCAATGCATAAATGTAATGTTGCCAAACACAGACAAAAGTAAACCAGAATGTAAATCTACCCTAAACCGAGATTTATACTCCATTTGCATCGTTTCCAAACGCAGCCTTAGAGGCAGAAGTATACATGTGCATCCGTGGTTCAGACTTTCACGTTACCATGTTGATATGCGAGTCCATACTCTTACACCACATACAACAAGCATCATCCTAAACAATAATCACCCTTGTCATCCTTGTATCATTGGGTCTTGGATACTCATAGTTTTTCTTTTAGTTAAGATGAAGTTGATATACTGTCCTTGACAGTGCATTGAAGCTGCAAAGCAAGTTGATGCAGTATCGGCATTCTTTTTCTATTTTCTTCCACAAGGTAAGATGGAATCCAGTCATGCTCCTGAAGTGATAGTGGTTTATCTACAAATTCAATCCCAAGGGGGCAGGTTGTTACCTTCTATGGCCTCCCACTCTCGTTGAATCCCCTCTTGAACACATGATTATGTCCACAGTAGAGGGTTGAATTTGATTGGGTTATCTTAGCCTTAAAATTGAACACAAAATCTAAACCAAACCAAACTTTTCTTTTATCATCAAGAAAAATAGAGAATTTTGTTGATGGTTAATAATAAAAAACAGTACGTGACTAAAAAGGCCCTCTCACTTTCTTGGTATGAAATTGTTTAGATAAAGCAGTTTCACTCCTTAACTGTTAGAATGGCACAATGGATAATGTAATCTGTACGTGTACAGAAAGAAACAAAACAGATAGCAAGAAAGCGAAAAAAAGAAAAAAAGAAGAGAAAACATAAGATTTAATGTGGTTCGGCCAAATTGCCTATGTCCACAGGCAGCAGTTTGGAGCATTGCTTCTTCACTATAAGCAGAAGAAAATACAAAAATGGCCTCACTAGAATCACACCCGTACCCAACACTACACTCCTCTCAACACACTGTATATAGTATACAATGAAATGAAATGGAATGGATGAAAACAACAGAGGAGGGAACCCTATTTATATCTGTAGAGAGGGGTATAATGGATATTTTGAAAAATAAGTCTTCACCGCTAAGAAAACTTAAACGGTGGTCATCACTCGGTGTGCCACCGATTTAATATGGTGGGCTCAGTCGGTGGGCCACTGTTTGCTAATTCGGTGAACCACCAATTGACCCACTAAATGTACTTTAACATTCTCCTGCTTGAATACTATTTTCATAGTGGAAAAACCACTCGAGAATAGCCGCCGATCATCTTTTGTTAAGTGGCTTCAAGTCCTAGAGAAGTTCTGCACCAGATAAACTTCTCTCTCATCACAGGCTTTGTTAACATATTAGCAACATTATCGTTGGTGTGAATCTTTTGTGACCAGATCTGCCCATCCTCAACTATTTCACGAACAAAATGGTACTGTACATCTATGTGAGCAAGAGGTGGTGACTATTCATTGTGACAATCAAAGCACATTACACTTGGCATGAAATCCTATCTTTCATGTTTGGACCAAACACATTGATGTACGGTACCACTTTGTTCGTGAAGTAGTTGAGGATGGGCAGATCTCGTTACAAAAGATTCACACCAATGATAACGTTGCTGATAATGTTAACAAACCCTGTGATGAGAGAGAAGTTTATCCAGTGCAGAATTTCTCTATGACTTGAAGCCACTTAACAAAAGATGATCGACAGCTATTCTCGAGAGGGTTTTTCACTATGAAAATAGTCTTCAAGTGGGAGAATGTTAAAGTACATTCAGTGGGTCAATTGGTGGCCCACCGAATTAGCAAACAGTGGCCCACCGACTGAGCCCACCATATTAAATTGGTGGCACACCGAGTGAAGACCATCATTTAAGTTTTCTTAGCGGTGAAGACTTATTTTTCAAAATACCCATTATACCCCTCTCTACAGATATAAATAGGGGTCTCCTCCTTTGTTGTTTTCATCCATTCTATTTCATTTCATTGTATACTATATACAGTGTGTTGAGAGGAGTGTAGCGTTGGGTACGGGTGTGATTCTGGTGAGGTAATTTTTGTATTTTCTCCTGTTTATAGTGAAGAAGCAAAGTTCCGAGCTGCTGCCCGTGGACGTAGGAAATTTGGCTGAACCATGTTAAATCTAGTGTTCTCTCTTATTTCTTTCATATCAAGAGACTCTTTTCTTTTCCTTCTAAGGCAATTGCACAATCTTCTTTTACCAACACAACATGCATCTTCAGCTTCCAGATTGCATAGTTGGATTCGTTGAATTTTGGTATATCGAACCGGGTAGAGCTCGAACTTGCCATCTTCAACACATGCAATACCAGAACAGCAAATACAAATTTTGGTAGAATTCCAAAATAGAACTATGAAGCTCTGATACCAATTGTTGGAATGACACAACGGATAATGTAATCTGTATGTGCACAGAAAGAAACAAAGCAGATAACAAGAAGGTGAAAGAAAGAAAGAAGAGAGGACACCAAATTTAACGTGGTTTGACCAAATTGCCTACGTCCATAGGTAACAACTTGGAACTTTGTTTCTTCACTATTTAGAAAATAAAAAAATGACTAGAATCACACCCATACCTAACACATACAATGAAATGGAATGGAATGGATGAAAACAACAGACGGAACCCCTATGGGTATAATAGGTATTTTAAAAAGTAAGTCTTCACCACTAAAAAAACTTAAACGGTGGTCTTCACTCGATGTGCCACCAATTTAATAGGGTGGGTTTAGTCGGTGGGCCACCGAGGTGGCCGATTGGCCCACCAAATGTACTTTAACACTAACAACATAGAAGAACCAGAAACAAACCTGGGATGAAGGGCAATGTAGCAGGTTTATAAACCCCTTTGCGGAAATACACATCAATGAAGTTGAACCCGATCGCAATGTTTTTGACACGGATCTCATCCTCTTTTGGTTCTCCTATCTCCACATCCTCCCACTTGAGGACCTAAGTAGCCAAACCGAGATCATTCTCAGAATCCATAAAAGATCAATACAGGTTAGACCTGATTGAATTAGACTTCCATAAATTGGCAATCAAAGGAAATGGATTAGATTCACAAAAAGCCAGAAACATTTCCAACGGAACTTAAAGGCGGTTCCAAAGAATGCAACTGAAGCTACTCTCAATTGGGACTACCAGGTATCAAATTAGTATATGGGTTAACCAGCAATCAGAAATCTTCAATCGTTGATATTTCCCATTGGGCTTCATGAAATAAAAAAGACCTTAAAAATGTGCAAGCTATCATGCGAAAACCCCAACTTCCCAAAAAAGCTTCTGCCTTGAGAAAAATGCATGGAATCTAACAATAAAATAACTAAACTGAAGCAGGCTGGTTTCTACCGGAATAAAGGTTGCATGAAGCTAAAATACATGCAGAGAGAGAGAGAAAGAACCTCTGGTCCACCATGCTCATAAACTCTGATTGCTTTCACCATGTTTGCTGCTTGAATTGCAAGTGCTCCAGCTACTAGCCTAGTGGAGGTCTGTCTGACTAGAGAATGGGTTTCAGATGAGAGGTGACTGTGATGGATTTGGGCTTGTGTAGATTTCTTCATTTTTTGTTTTTTGTTTTTTGTCTGGCCACTGGCCTTAACAGATGGCCCTCAATCTCATAACACTTGTCATTGATTTAGAACACGTGGGTGTCTTGCTGAAATGACTCCACTCTTCTGTCACTTTCCATTTTTCTCAAGCGCATGTGCATCTTATACCACACATTTGGAACATTGCATGGATGACCACTTGTAAGCTGAAAATGGATGTAGGCAGTGCAATGAATTAAATCAAATGGTTTGATTAACCGTTGAAATCGTCTTCTCACAGGATTTTTCAGTACAATGGGTTCTGAATTAAATTTCAAGGATCTGTTTGCTTTTTGGATTTTAAGAAAGTGAAATTTATCCATTTTAATAATAGTTTTTATGGTTAAAATGTTTATTGTCTTATTTACCTAGGAAAGGAAATACTTGTCCAAGTATATGTATTTATTCAGATAAATAACTTTTCTAAAATCAAACCAAATAACGCCCAAAGACAAACCTCCAGTATCGCATCATATCGGTGGATATGGTACGATATTCATCAATATGGAAGCCTAGTTTGATGAAATTATATATTAATTGATTTTGGATTATTTTTCAACTTCAATAAAAATTGAACATTATAATTATAAAAACTGAAATAAATAATTTAAAATTTTATTTTCTCTAAAAATTTAATAAGAATTAAAAATTACAAAAATTTGTATATTTTATCTACCTTAAATGATTTATATGTTTTATTTTATAGATAATTATATGTTAAAAATGAAAATATATTTATTAATAGAAAATAGAAATTATAATTATAAAAACTGAAATGAAAATTTTAAGACTTAATTTCCCCCAATAATTTAATAAAATTTGAAAATTATATATGCTTTATTATTCAATTATATAAAAAATAAAATAATTATATTTTTAAAATAAAAACATATTATTTAAAAAATAAAATCATTATTTATATAAAAATACTAAATAAATACATTTTTTTATGATGTATACATATTCTAAAGTCCCGGTATTATTGATTAGAATGTTTTTCTTCATATAACCTATTAAAGTGTGCATTTCTTATGTTGTTATACTTTATCCATAGATAATTAAATTATAGATTTAGTGTTATTAATGTATTCATGTGATTTATATGCATTTCCCAAGTGTATCCGTATCTGAATTCTGAACTGTCCAATACGATACCCAATACTGATATTTTGATCTTTATGTCGCACAATCTCGCAATATGGATCATCAAATTGCATCATATATACGGTAAAAGGCATGTGTTTATATATCAGATGAAATGATAAAAGATAATACTGTACTAACTACTAAGTAGTAATATGACACTCGTCTGTAACTATAACACATGAAGCACAAATAAAAGGGACAATCTTTCATTTGGAACAGTCAATTATAGAAATTCTCCAACAATAAGAATCTGTTACAGATAAACTGATAGATGATTCTCTATAAACTTCTGTCCAGAATTTACACATACTCGAACCCCAGTTTGAAGGATCACCCCTATAGCTTTATTAGTTTCATTTATAATATAAGTTAAAATGAAAATATCCGAATGTCTGGTTTGACCATGTAGTAAATACATTCAAAGACGTGCTGCCCGGAGCCGTTGCTTCAGCATTGGCCTAATGTACTCATGGTATCCATCAGGAACAACTGAGTCATTGAGTGGATCTTTCCATGCCTCTTCATACAGTTTTGGATACACATTTCCATCATAGCGACCAAGAACAGAGCCAAGGTAATGGTCAGTGTAGTTAAAAGCATCAACCAAGGCAATGGCATTAGGACGAACCTATTATCAGTATACCATCAAAATGCATTCTGGTTAGAGAAGCAAAAACTACTTAGATGGCACGAAGTGATTCAACCAGAATTGATTCTGTATTTGGTACAAACCTGTGAGTATAGGGATCTGAGCTGATCATTGGCAAGTGATCCTTGCTTGGGGGTGATACACCCTGTTGATAAGAAGTCACCCAGATGTTTGTGAAGCAGGTAAAGGGCATAAATGTAACAGAGCGCCTCTAGCTGTTCTTTCACCCCCTTCCCTGGAATTTCTTGTTGCAACTTTTCAAGGAACCTGACCAATAAAATGATACACAAGTAGGACCTAGCTGTTACTTGCTATCCTTTATGGCAACAAATTTCTAAGATTGAGAGAAACTAATATTGCTCCTGCAATTAATTTCTTAGGGCCCTTCCAGAAGATTCTAGATTTCTCATGCTCCCAAAATTAATTCCCCAAAGTGAGAGAATGGTTATCTTTTGATCTTTTTATAAACATATTGATCAACTGAGATAGAGGAAGAACAAACTTACTTGGAAACAACAATTAATTGGCAGTGAGCAATGGCTGCTTCCACGAGATTGGCAGAGAGCTCTGCAAAGCCTGAATGAAAAGAGATGTTAAGCCGATACATATTCATTTCTCCAAACTCATATTAAAACAGGGGACTGGAAGAAGCATTTTCCTAACTGATCTAATAACACGATATATGAAAAGTGATCCCAAGGCATGTAGGTACAACAGAAAATTCACTCAACTGGATGAGTCTAAAGCCTAACCATCCAGATAACTGAATTCTTTTAGATCGTTAGAAACACTTAAAGAGTTTCCATGGAAAAGAACACCTTCACGTCTTCTTTATTTTCTTGTGTTTTTAATTTTTAATTTCTTTCTGGTGACATATTATATAGCCAATCTGGCCCAGGAAATCTTGGGGGTTTCATCTAATGGATGTATCTTGCACATGTGCCACATCAAACAAACAAGACAGTAGGGAAGATGTTTTCTTTCATTCCAAGTATTCCATCATCCTGAAAAAGAAAGAACTGGAACATTTGATAGGCATTTTTATAAAATATATAGTGGATACCTTCTTCTGGACTCGAAAACTTGCTGAGATTTTGAGCACAGGCAACAGACATCCGAGCAGCTCTTGCCTCAAAAGTCTCTAATATTACATTAGGCTTCAACCAATCCTCAGCTGCAAAATAATATTAAAATGGTTAACCTCAATGTCTCACATAGCCCAACACCTATGATACCCAGATGCTTGTGCAAGGGTGCTGTAATGTCAGACAATTCAGCCAAAGGAATTTCAAGAATTCACAATGATGCAAGATATCAGTCAGCCAGTGTCAGATACATGATCACAAACATGATTGCTGAGAGTGCGTCCACTATACTGATAGCTCTAATTAGAATATGATACTGTGAAATGATTAAGAAAACAACTACACCAGTGTAAACTTGTTTTACACCATCAGTCCCAAGCCTGGATAAAAGAGGAGAGTTGCATCAGGTTGGCAGCCAGCATTAAAACTTCTGCCAAGCACTTGATCATGGATCCTGATTTGAACAGAATTCATGTAGCTGACCCCATGTAATTGGGATAAGGCTTGGATGATGATGATGAAATGATTAATAAAACCTAAGAGCCATTAATTGAAGCATTTTCAGATCATAATTTCCATTTAAAAAATGCAGTGATTTTTTTCATTTATTAGGCAGGCAATGATTATAGACTGATTAAGATTACATGATAATTAATTTTATGCAATAGAAGAAACAATATTAAGTTAATCCACGAATGGAGATGAATGGTGTATCCTTGGTGAGAAAATTTACTGATTATTCACCAATACAATAATCTCTATGGTTCAATCTCAAGCCAGATCATGTAGAACTCCATAAACAACCACAAACAGAACCTGAGTGGAAAGTTGGGTATGCCCAAAAAGTATAATTTTGGATAGCAATGATTGGCAAGCTATCACCTTCCAAAAAGTATAATTTTGATAACGAGTGTGGTAAGTTTACTTTACTCACGCTTTTGGGGTTCTCTAAACTTGGATAGATTGGTTTCGCAGTTCATAGGCTGACACAATTAGTTTCCATGGATGGATGGACACTACCAGAACATTTTGATTTCAATAAGATCCTCGAATGGCGATGATTACAGTCTGTTTCGCTGGTGAAGGGTCTCTTTTCTGAAGTTATTGATGGAGCGCAGATTCTCTTATAATAGAGCAAGTGGGGGGAAGTGAAGATGGGAAGCTTCTGCCTGGTACCGTAGATTGGAGAATGAAGGGAGGGTAAGATGCAATCTTTCTTACAGAGAAGTGGTGGCGGCGGGGGTTTGGCCTACTTTTGGGGAGTCAGAGGTGAAATGGATTAATGGTAATAGGGTGGTAGCAACGGATCCTCAGGGGGTGACTGCGAGAAGAGAGTTTTTGAGGAACTGTTTGGTGGGTAGGTTCCGATGGGGGTGGAGATTAAGGAGGTAGAGAGGTGGGCAAATGGCGTTTGGAGAGAGGTGGGGGGTGTGAGAGTGAAGAAAATGGCGGATGGTCTATTCCACTTTATTTGTCCGTCAAGAGCTGGTGCGGATTGGGTTTTAAGACAAGGTCCATGGCAGATGGGAAGAAACCCCCTTTTGCTGGACTGGTGGGGGGCGAGTGCGGGATGCCATTACCCTGATCCCTTTGAAGTAGGAGAGGACCTGGAGTCATGCTGGATTAGGGTTTACGGCCTGCCACTCCTGCTCTGGTGCCCAAGTGTCATAAGGGCTATTGGGGATGCTTGTGGGGGTTTTATAGAGACAGACGATTCCCAACTGGAGATTGCGACCTGCGAGTGGGTAAGAATGAAAATCCGCGGGGGAAACCAAATTCCAAGCAAGGTTGAAGTGGTCTTCACGGTTCAGATCTGGCAAGAAGTTCTGCCGTTTGTTCGAAGTTGGAGAGGTGGAGAAGGGCTGTCTCGCGATGTCCTTAAAGAAGACAAGGAGAGTTTGAACTGCTCCAAAACGTTAATCCTGGAAGATTTTGGCGAAAGTGAGCTTCCCAGTTTTTCAGTAGCAGAGAGGTATCAGAAGACAGAGACGCGAGTTGCTTCTCCGGTGACCGTAGATAGAGAAGAAGATGCAGGTTTGGGGGTTCTTTTGAGCCATCCGATGTTGGTGACTTCGAACGGTACAGATGGGTTTACCCAGGATCCAGCTGTGAAGGAGATTCAAAATTCAAATCTGAGGGGCAGCGGGCAGGTTTGGGGTACTGAGGCCATTAAAGCCTTAATTAGAGAATTCCTTGCAGAGCTCCAGCTGGCCCCTAGGGAAGTTAGTGCGCCAGAGAATTGTCAGAAGGGCTGTCAGCCTCCCCCACTCGAGTCTCAGTGGGCCCATGGGACTTTGGATGAAGTTAATGGGCCTGGAATGGCTTTATTCAGCCCAACCGACTCTTCAACCTTTGTTCGAAGGACGAAACTGATGCCAGATTTCAGTCCTCGGCTTGGCGGTGGTCTTCAGGGTGTGGGTTCAGGGGAGGCTCGGGATTCTCAGGAACGAAGGGGGACTGCTGCTGGTACGGAGAAGAAGGGCGGAGAGGGAGCTTCAGATCCCGGCGCTGGGGTTGTGAAATCTTGGCCTTCCCAAGCGTTTGCTCTGGTAGGCGAGACTCAGCTAAAGTCCAACCAACTAGTGGTGCTAAGAGAGGAAGAGGAGTTGATGGAGGTGGATCCAATAGCGATGGTGGCTGCAGATCCTCAAATTGCAAGTGGTGAAGGTATTCTTGAGGGTGTTGGGCCACAGGTGGGAGGTAACAAACTGTGTTACGGATAGGTTTGCTGTCACAGTTGAGCAGTCTCAGAAGAATAACAATCTGTTAGTGGATCAGTCGAGCCAGGTAGGGGAGCAGTTTGAAAGTGTTTCTGATTTGTCATGGGTTTCTTCTAAGTTGATGGGATTGGGAAAGTTTCTGAGGATCTCGCTAGAAGGCTTGGAAGAGGAAACAATTAAGTGCTTGGAGGGGGTAGAGAAAAGAATGAGTATGGCCAGGGGGAAAGCTGTAGTAAAGAAGGGGAGCAACAAATCTAAAAGAAGTAGAGAATTGCTACGCTTGACTTGGAACCTTAATGATAAAGTTGGTAAGAGGGGGGGGGGGGGGGGGTGGAGAAAGGCTTAAGTGCCAAGTGTTCTGTTGTTCCTAGTTTGTTATGGAGCTTAAGATCTTATCTTGGAATGTTAGGGGGCTGGGGTCGGGGAGAAGGAAGCTGGTAGCTTGTGACTCTTCGAAAAGTTCAGGTTCAAAAGTGGTATTGATTCAAGAAACTAAATTGGAATATGTGGAGGTCGGAGTGGTTAGAAGTATCTGGGGGGAGGGGTGAGGTTAGGTGGAGGTCGAAGTCAGCAGCTGGTAGTGCAGGGGGGTTACTGAGTATGTGTGACCCGACTGTTTGCAGCTTGATCTCTCATCAGATTGGACTTTTTTCAATTTCTCTTGTCTTGAAACTTGCAAATGGCAATGTGTGTCAGGTTACTAATGTGTATGGTCCTAATGACCGAAGTCAGAGGGAGGAGTTTTGGGAGGAGCTCGTAGTGGCTAGGGGAAGTCTGGATTGCCCGTGGGTTATTGGTGAGGACTTTAATGTCACTCTTTCTGGGGAGGAGAGAAGCTCGGGGGGAAGAAGATCTAGGGATATGGTGCAATTTGCTGATTTTATCAACAGATTTGAGTTTCAAGATTTACCCCTTCATGGCAATAGGTATACTTGGACCAACAAACAAGACCTTCCTACCCTAGTGAGGCTGGATAGGTTTCTGGTTACTTCTAACTGGGAGGATATTTTTCCAGAGTTTAAATTAGAGAATGCTTGGTTTGAAGATGACTCTCTTGTTGAAGTCTGTTTGGGAGGATTTGCAGGTGGGAGGTACCAGTTCATTCATCTTAGCAAAGAAATTGGGAGCCATTAAAGCAAAGCTAAAGATTTGGAAAGTGGAGAAAAGTTTGAATCTAGATACTGAGAAGAAAGCTCTATTGAGTACCATAAAGGAGATTGACACAGCTGAAGAATTAGGTCCTATTGCTGAGGAGCTCAGATTAAAAAGATTTCAGGCTAAGTTGAAGTTTGACAAATTGGCAATGGCAGAAGAAATTAAATGGAGACAAAGAGCAAAGTGGTGTGGCTGAAAGAGGGGGATAGGAATACACATTATTTTCACAAAATGGCAAATGCCAAAGCTAGAGCTTCTGTAATTACCAGGCTGGAGGGAGAGGGCAGGGTAGGTATCACTGAGTCTGATATGAAGCTAGTGGCAACTAGCTTTTACAAGAAGTTGTATAAGGAATCTTGGGCATTCAGACCTTTTCCAAGATCCCTTTCTTTTAACTAGTTGAGTGATGAGCAATCTTCTTTCATTGAGAGACCTTTTTCTGAGGAGGAAATTAAAGAAGCTATCAAGTTGTTGGCTGATGAAAAGTCTCCAGGGCCCGATGGTCTTACAAATCTCTTTTACATTAAATGCTAGGACGTGGTGAGACAGGATATATTGAATGTTTTCCAGGACTTTTTTGAGTCGGGTTCATTGCAGAGAAGTCTGAACACTACCTTTATAACCCTCATTCCAAAGATTGAAGGTGCTGTGAATATTAAGGAGTTTAGGCCAATTAGTCTGTTGCATAGCTTCTATAAAATCCTATCTAAAGTCCTTGCAGAAAGATTGAAAGCAGTTCTTGGTAGGGTTATCTCAAATAACCAAAGTGCTTTTATTCCGGGTAGACAGATGCTAGATTCAGCTCTTATTGCCAATGAGCTCATACATTCCAGGAAAAAAGAAGATTCTCCAGGTTTGATTTGTAAACTTGCTATTGAAAAGGCCTTCAATCATGTTAACTGGAGATGTGTAGACCTTGTGCTTCTTCAGATGTATTTTGGGCAGAAATGGAGGAATTGGATGAAAGTATGTGTCACTTCCCCAAAGTTCTCAGTCTTGGTAAACGGATAGTCTGCAGGCTTCTTTGATAGTTCCAAGGGTCTTAGGCAGGGAGACCCTCTATCTCCTCTGTTATTTATATGTGTAATGGAGATCCTCACTCTTTTCTGCAAGAAGGCTGCTGAGTCGGGGGATTGGGAAGGTTTTGCAATGGTGCCAGGGGGAGAGAAGGTGAACATTCTTCAATTTGCAGATGATACAGTATGTTTTGTGGATGCTTCCCCCTCTCAGGTGGAGCTAATTCTTGGGATTCTCTCTTGGTTTGAAGTGATTACAGGCTTGAAAGTTAATTGGAATAAGAGCCAAATTATCCCAGTTGGACTTGTTTCCAATTTAGCTGAGTGTGTTGGTATTCTGGCTTGTCAGATTGAATCTCTCCCGGTCAAATATTTGGGACTCCCGCTTGGGGTGAGTGGTGGTTCCTCTGCTATTTGGGACCCGGTTATTGAGAGATTGGAAAGGAAGTTGGCTTCTTGGAAGGCTAAATACCTTTCTTTTGGGGGGAGGGTGACTCTGATTAAGAGTACTCTCTCCAATTTACCTACCTACTTCCTATCTCTTTTCTCTATTCCTAAGAAGGTGGCAAATCATATTGAAAAGCTTCAACGGAATTTCCTTTGGAGAGGCTGGGAGGAGGAGAAAAAAGTGCACTTGGTGAGTTGGTAACAAGTCTGTCTTCCCAAATCTGAAGGGGGGTTAGGTATAAGGAAACTGAAATATTTTAACTCTGCTCTCCTATGTAAATGGATTTGGAGATTTGCTGTAGAATCTAATGCTTGGTGGAGATCTCTCATAGCTAGAAAATATGGTGTGAGCTGGGGAAATTGGAGATCTAGGGACCCCCCTCCTAACTGGGGTAACTCTCTGTGGAAGGGGATAAAGAAGCATTTCCCAGAGTTGGCCAGGGGGATCTCAGTCAGGGCTGGTAATGGTAATAGGATCAAATTCTGGAAGGCTTGGTGCTCAGATGTTCCTCTTGCTGAATCCTTCCCTCTCATCTTCCAGTGTGCTTCAGACCAAGAGGCCTCAGTTGCTGAGTGCTATAGTATTTCTGGTGATTCTGTTCTTTGGACTCCCTCTTTCCGTAGAAATCTCTTTGATTGAGAGGTGGATGAGGCAGTGAATCTTTTGACCTGTCTACAGCATCAAGAGATGGACTTTAGTACGGAGGATAAATGGCATTGGAAGTGGAATCCTGATGGGATATTCTCTGTTAAATCTTTGGTGGCTAGGATTGGTAGGAGGGGTGTTCCTGATTTCTCAGTTCAGCAAGTGTGGAATCCTATCAGTCCGACTAAAGCCAGTTTCCTTGTTTGGACTATGGCTCTTAACAAATGCCTTTCCAAGGAAAACCTTGTAAGAAGGGGAATTCAGATTTTGGACCAGTCTTGCAGCTTATGTGAGTGCAGTGCTGAATCTACTGATCATCTGTGTTTACACTGCCCGTTCTCGGCTCAGTTGTGGAACCACCTCCTCAAGTCCTTGAAGGTTTGTTGGGTGATGCCGAGGTCGGTAAAAGAGCTGTTATGCTGCTGGCATATTGTGGGCTGGAGCAAGAAAAAGAAGGCTTTATGGAAAATGATTCCAAATGCTGTAATGTGGTGTATCTGGACTGAGAGAAATAGAAGGGTGTTCAGCAACAAGTTTCTAAGTCTGGAGGACCTAACCCAGAAGTTAGTGGGCAAATTGATTTCTTGGTTGTCCGTGGCAGCAGATTTTAGAAACTGTAATGTATCAGATTTATTTTTTTCCTTGTCTTGATGGCTTGTGTAATCGCTATTTAGATCAGTCAGCCTGTTTTGGGACTGATCTCAGCCTCCAGTGTGTACTTCATTCTCAATAAATATTACTTAACCTTTTCCAAAATATATATATATATATATATATCATTCTGTGTTATTTGAAAAGGACCATGTAAGTCTTCTAGATGGGAAATTAGGTTCTTTTCTTCTGTTTGCTTCACAATTATCGGAAGAAAGAAGAAAAGGGGGAAAAGAGAACATAACTTTGATCCCTAATATGCAACTTAATCACAATTCTTTTATAGATATTGCATCCCTATTCTGTGACTTCCAAACAACAAACTTTCCATGATCTCAAATATAGAAAGCTTTTAGGAGTTTATGGGAAAGGGATTTTCAGATGCACCATAACACTGTCCCCAAGACAAAACATTCTAATTTGACTTCAAATGCAATATCTCGCACCAAATAGAAATTTTAACTGTAAGTACCAGCATTCAGAAACAAGATAATTTACCTCTTTGAACATCGCATTGGCACTGCATCAGATGTTCGATTTTTCCCATGTAAGCTGTTGTTCCAACAGGTTTTTTTCCAGAACCCAGTTGAGAAACAGTCTTCATAAGAAACCTCGCAACCTGCAAGAGATGATCTGAGTACAAACAAGCACATCCTAACAAATACATAGGCATATATTGAACTTCATATATTAGCTAATGTTTTGACACCTAAATACTCTGGCAAGTGTGATACAATAAAACAATTGCATGGGTCTAGGTCCATCATAAATTATAACCTAAGACATTAATATACATATAATGCATAGGGGTGCTCATAAAGAACCGAAAAACCGAATTAGACCGAGAAAACCGAACTGATCGGTTTGGTATTTTTGAAAAGCCGAAGGACTGACTCAGTTTTTGATTAACCTAGAAAAAAAACTGGAGGTTAATCAAACCAACTGATATATATTTATATATATATTATAAATATATTATTTATTTATAATATATGTTATAAATATAAAAAAACAAAAGAAACAAACTGGTCAACTGGTGGTACCGGTTTGTGAAATTGCAAAAACTGGTAGTACCGGTTCAGTTTAAAAAAGTAGCCTATGGTTCGTTTAACCGAACTTTGAGAACCCCTAAAAATGCATATAAAACACAAACAAAAAAATAAAACTTATTTTGATTTTATTCATGTTCATCACATGTGCTACCTACTAGTACAAGGATAATCATTATGATCCTCACAGTGTGCACCGGTCATCTCATCCCTTCTACTGGCAATGCATTCCTAGCCCTAACTGACTGGGTGATGCCTCTGGTGCTGTTACTTTGAAGAAATTAGGGTGCTTAAAAAAGCCTATGCTCTGTATACATTAGCATGGATAACATCATTCAGGTTAGTGTAAATAACAGCTGTAATTGCAGGAGCCAAATAGTCAGATATGGAATTTTTTGAGTTTGCTTTGTATTTTTGTATTTATGACACTGGGAGTATTTTGGTCATTTTACATTCTCTCTATTAGTTCTGGCCATAGAGTTTTATTTATCTATTCATAGCACAGTTTTGTGTAAATTCTTTTTTTTTTTTATGGATGCAAATATGTTCAGAGAGAAAAGTGCCAAGCACCCCAAAGACACAAAATAGCCTGAGATACCTTGCCTTATACATTCCTTTATACAAGCCCAGAGAATTCAGAAACCTTATTGGTAACCCCCCCAATACAATTGCTCCCTGTCCACCCCTTCCTTTGCAAGAGTCCGCCATAGTATTTGCTGTTCTTTGAATCCACTGGAATTCAGTTCTAAATTCTTGTGCAAGCTGTGTCATCTCCCTGAAAATGTGTCTATGTTTCTATAGTCCCTGGTTGTACTACTTGGGCAGCTCACAGCAATTGAGAGTCTCCCTCCACCACTATATTCTTGTAGTTTAATAACTTTCCCAGCTTTAGAACTTGGTGCAGGGCCAACAATTAGAGTTTCCTTGGTCCTGATTATAGTGCTAAAACCACACCATTGTCATCCCTGTGTGTAATTATAGTTAATAGTTAAGTAGCTTAGGAGTAATTTTCTGATGATAGTGACAATTCTGTAATTTAAAATTTTCTTAGTTCTAGTGGGATTGGTCGCCCTTATAATTCTATATCTATGTATAAAGTGTGAAGGATTGGAAGGATGAATAAATTATGTTTAGTTGAGTTTATAGATTATTCTATGCGTGGTGAATGATTCTCATGCCCTAGAGTGATTCTAGGCACCCTGTCGAGTAATGCTAGATTTTCTCTCCATCTTCTCTATGGTTCTATCAGTGTTGCATGGACATGTATATGAGAACTAGAATCTGATGTGTACCCAGGATTATGACCCAGCAAGACTTACGGGCATGTCTATAATCTATAAACAAGCATAAACTATTAGATGCTCCAAATTTGGTCACCCTTATAACTATCCATTCTAAACCTAAACCTATTTAAAAAGTTTCATTTGAAAAAAAAAATCAAACCTATATTGACTTTTCTCAACTCAAAAATTTTTCACAGTTATCCAATACAAACCTACAATTCTTGTAGTTAAGCCCAGAGACCCATCCTAATTCCTAACCAGACTGAACTATACCTCTAGTCCTAAAATCACCCCTAAACCTTTTTTTTTATGAATATCACCCCTAAACCCTTTCCTAGTTAATTAATACCTTTGTAGACTCACCCTTAGGTCATAGTCATCCTACAGCAATTTGGCATCAGAGCTGCCAATCCTACGTGGCTATATCATCTCTCCAACAAAAAGTTGAGGCAGTGCCACCATACCATCTCACATAACAAGAGAGCAGGACTGCAGGGTAATGCTACAACAGATCCAGTCTTTCAATGCAAAGTGCAAATACAACAGGGAAAAAAGAAGAGATGGGAATGTAAATATCTACTTTCCAGTATTCAAGCGTAGCTGGCTATACAGGTTTTATGTTTTTAAGCTATCAACATAATTTTACCACTATCATCTGCTAACCTGTAAAAGCAGAACAATGTTGTCTCCTTCATATGTACAGGCAGGGACATATACAGCAAATAATTCTGGAAGCCCACTGCTACATAGATACCCATGGCCTCCACACAGTTTTCTACATTCTTCAATGCCATCCTGTAACCAAAGCAGATGAGGTTGTCAATAGAAAATAACATCTAGATCAAGAAGTTGCAGCTTATTGACCATATTTAAATCCTCAAATGTTGCGACAGAGGATATAAAAATTGGAAAAAAAAGGTCAGAGGTTCATGGGAATGTATTGGGATTTGAAATGCAAGTGCCCACGACAACAACATCACATGGCTAGGCAGAGGACAGCCAAATGACAAACAAAGAGATATGAAAGTGTGAATCATGCTTGACACTAAAGCAATGTATTTAGTTGCCAAACAAGGGAAATGGAATTTAATAATAGATTTTGAATTAAGGCATCATAGCACTTCCCAAAACTTGATAGAATTAAAGACTATCCACAGAAGATATAGAATCATTAATTAATGACAACTAAAGTAACATCATAATGATGTAAAACTGATGGGGGGTCTCAATGTTGATGTGGTTACCAAAGAAATACACATTAGTGCAGAGAAATAACTTGTATTTATATTGAGTAGGTCTATGAAAATAGAAAGAATATTAACTGAGGAACATGGCTAAAATGCTTCAAATGCCTATGTCTAAGGAAAAAATTAAATGAAGGAAAGCAGTTTCTCGCATCATTTAAACTTGGGTTCTTCTTGAGTTCATTCATGGAACATGCCCTAGAAATTTGTTCAATCTAATTATAACCTAGACTTCGGGAACTTTGCATATTTTGCATGTAAAATTCCTGTCTGTTAATTTAAATATCCTATCAATCACCACATTAAGGAGGTGAGGTGCAGTTATCAAGCCAACGGTACAAGCAAATTCCTCTGGCTGTTAAACCATAATAGGAATATCTCTTTTAAAAAAACCATTTCTACTGAATGAAAGTGGAAACAGAAGATGAAAGTTCATTTTAATTCATCAGTGTGGCTGCTCCAAGCACAATTAAGATTTGTCAATAAAATGCTTAATATAGGGGGCATTTCTTGATGTGATGGTAAAATACACAAATAGCTTAATTATTGAAGAGTTTTGACCATTGGATCGTAGTTTTCAAGGCGCCAAGGCGAGGCTGGGCATCAGGGAAGCGCCTAGGCGTCGCCTAGGCAATGGATTTTTTTATATAAAAAACATAGATCCTAGGGTAGTTCCCTAGGTACCATAGCCATATTTCCTTAATAATTATTCATAACTTTCATAAGAAAAGTATAGAGTTCATGTTAAAGTATAGAAAATCAACATATTCATGAGAAGAAAAAAAAAGAAGGAAAAGAAAAATCGAAAAAATATAGGGGCTCAACCCTTATTCTTGTTCTAGGAAAAGAAGAAAAGAAAAAGTAGTGGTGGTAGTAGTAGTAGTAGTAGTAGACAAAATTTTAAGTTCTTCCTTACTTATTGGTTCAGGTTTTAAAGTCTTTGAGGGTTCAATGCAGCACTTAGCAATTTGTATTGATTAAATCCTAACAAATAAGAAAATAATAAAAACAAATTAGTATATAAACACACAAGATGAATATTTTAGTTTAATAGTTCCTATTCTATAATTATAATGTCAAAAAATAAAGAATAAAAAGTATTTTACAATACATAGTACAAAATTGCTTGGATATTAGGCGAGGTGAGCCTCAAAGGGCGCCGCCTTGTTGCCTAGGCGTCGCCTAGCGAAGAAAGCATAAATAATGCACTGGCATGAAGATTTATATGATATAGTCCACTAACTTAGCTTAAATACAAGATAACAATGGGTGCAACCGTGCAAGTTAGGTACCCAACTGGAAGAATTTACACAATTACACTGTATCAGACCTGGGCCCTGGGAAAGTCCATTCAAATTTAATAAATGCCAAGCCTGATCCACCCAAGTTGCAGCCTTGGGTGTTTGGGACATTATTCCCATGTTGATTGTGCTTGAGCTCCAGAACATGACAGGATGCATGACCATGCTGGGTGACTTAATGGGTGTTTGGGACAGTGGTTCCATTCCCATTTAGAGTCCATGTAAGCGCCTTCTAGGTGTTTTGACCTCATAGAACCAAAATCATGTTTAGTTGGGAAGATTTAACTTTAAACGTTTGTTCCACCCTTTACATCAGGTTATGTGCATGGGGGTGTTGGGGACATGTCTTTTTGGCATTTCCCCCAACAGGGGGGGTAGTTTCAACTTCAGTTGTCTTATATGGAACTAAAGTGTTTTAAACTAAAATAAATAATTGTGCATTGTGTTATGTACAAAAAACACCTTACTTTCCCAGTTTCCAATGATATATTGTTCAGGTAAACAGATGAACTTCTTGGCTTACCTTTCTCAATGCATTCTTTATTACGTACACAACAGGTCAGTTTCATAAATAAACAATAAACACCCGCTTGAAGTCCTAGATGCCATAACCATTCTGAGAGAAGTGGAGAACATATCCCAGAAAAATGGGGAAAGTAATAAAAAAGGAAAGTAATGTAATCATAGGAAAGCTAAGATTTACATACAGCAGTGGAAGAAGTAGTCAATGACTTCAAACCAGCAGTGCATGCATGTGCTTCAGGCAATGTCGAGAAATCATTGGCTTGCAATCTCTGGCTCACATCCGTGTACAACCACTTCAGCCATTCGCCAACAAACCTAAAAGCATATGCTGAAGCTAACAATGGAAAGAGTCTGCTTTGCTGAGTCTTGTAATCAATCACCTGGAGATCAATGGGTAGAAAACAAGAAAAGGCATTACAAACCATCACAAAAACACAAAAAGATATCTTGTGAACACTCAGAACAAGAGCAAAAAAGAGACCAGAAATTCAATAAAAATGCAAAAAATATATATATATATATTAAACATAATATTAATAAAAAATATAAACTTAGATTTTAAAATAATTGTTTTAAAAACCTATGATCTAAAATTAAAATCAAACATATAAAACATTCTTCAAGCATGTAAAACCCACAATCTCTTTTTTTCCTCAATTGCATTACTTCAAGTAGCTAATGTGATGTAAAGCATATTACATTCCTGATTCAACGAACTGCCTTTGTGCCACACCCCTCAAGGCAAGCTCAAATAAGTCCATGTTAGGTTCTTAAGTTCTTAGTTCTCACACAAAAAATAATCATTTTATAATTTTAATTGCTTTAAATGAAGATATTTTATTAGGATGAAATGAATGAACACCATTATCAAATAGGGGGTTCTCGGAGGCGTAAGGCACATCAGGCGCATGCCTAGGCACACCAGGCATGTGCCTTTTGAAAGGGCTGCGCCTAGGACCTATGTGCCCCACCTACTGGAACCACCCTCAACTGGGTTAGGAGATCAGAAAATGGGTTAGCTGGTTATATGGCTAAACAGGGAGTGCATAGAGATCAATTGTTTTGGGCTCAGTTGTAACTGCTGTTATTGAATTTATGGTGTCTGGATACCTATCCAGAAAACTTGTAATCTTTTTTTCCTTAATCAATGAGATAATCACTTATCAAAAAAAAAAAAAAGATGGAGCTTTTCTGGAGGAACACCAGTGAAACCATAGGACTGAGAAATATTTGATTATAAGCCATAACTTATCTTCATCAGAGTCATCAAAGATAACAAAAAACTTTGACTATGAAATAGATATCTATCATTGTTTACTCATGGATGAGATATTTTAGGATTTCTCCCTAGATAACCACTAAGGTGAGTGTGCAACCTATGGACTGGAATCCCACACCTGATGCCTCAATCGATACAATAGAAATCCTCGATGGAAAGAATGTGGTGGATCCAAAGGTTGCAATCAAATCATCACAGCTATCGTTAAATAGCCAGTGGTCCAGGAAAAATCATGTAATGGATCATTAGGGTCATCAGTGTGTTCAGTTTTTTGGATCAGGTGAAGGTCAGGATCAGTATCTTGTTAATTGGACACTAACAATAGGATACATTACACCTAAATATGGGTTTTCTATCCAAGGCAATCACTAATAGAAACAGAGTAGAAGTTATAAGACTCCATGCCACCTATATATCGGTTAAGCCCTTACTTTATAAGCAAAAGCTGAAGTTTCATTATGATTTCAACATTGCCTCCTGGATTACCTGGGTCTCAAGCCCACCATCCTGTGAACCAAATTGTCTTCGGACAGCACTATACCTTGTTGCAATACAAACTGCTCGTGACAAAGCACAGGAAGCATCAGATACAATAGTTTGACGTACATAAACCATAGTCCCATAAACTAGCTGCCTTGGAACATCAGATTGCACATATTTCCCTTCCCTTGTAACCTGAGAAACCCTGGAACAGTTGAGAAAAACTTCAGCATGCTTTTTTTTTCCTTAATCAGTAAAAAGTCAAAGCTTTATTAAGTATTATGTTAAAGAAAGATATACAAAACAGAAATGTGTCAAACACCCCTACTTTGGGCTAGCACCTGCTACCCTCCTTTTTGAATTTTACTTTTTACAAGTTCACTACCTTGGGGAATCAAAATCTAATTGAACTGATTTCAGATTATTCCTTGTTTTTCCAAGGCATCAACCATACTGTTGGCTGATCCCAGTGCCCAGTTGTAAATTGTTCTCAATTCCATATCCAACTGTTTTGCCTCTCTCATGACATGTCTTTATTTTCAATTATTTGCAAATTGGAGAGGAACAACGAAATTTTATCAATTAATTGCAAACTGTACAAAGTATAAGGTGGGAGAGGGTAATAGGGTGTGGTTCTGTGAAGACAAGTGGTTTGGGGTTGGGAAGTTGTGTGGATTATGTCCAAGATCATATCCATTAAATGATTAGAACATTGCAGCTAAGGGACTCTTTTGAAATCAGAAATAATCAGATTGCTTGGCACCCATTTTTCAGGAAACCATTGCTAGAGAGAGATTGAGGAATGGATTGATCTGTTTGAATGTTTAGAAGGAACACAAGTATTGCCATCGTCAGAAGATGCTACATGGTGGAAAGAATCTACTAATGGTGTTTTTATGGTGAAGACTTTTTATGCTTCCATGATTAGAACTCTTATTAAGTAGCCTGCAGTATCAGATAGCAAGAAGGCAAAAACTTTCTAGAGTTCAATTCCATTTGGCAATCAATTGGGGTATATGGAAAGAAAGAAACAGGAGTTTTAGAAGGAAAGAGCAGAGATAATAAGAACTGTGGCTCATATTGGGTCATTCGTTAAGAAATGGCTGCAAACATCCTGAATTTAAAGACCTATCTCATTCATCTTTTGGGACTTATCTATGACCAGAATTAGAATTAGATGATGAAATGATAGCATAAATATGTAATTGATGTTTGTATTTTAATCAAGATGAGAATGTTGATGGCTGAGTTTTTTTTTTCTTTTTTTTATCAGTAACAATGAAAATTTTATTAAATAAACAGAAGAAAATGTAATTGTACTATTTCAATTTTCGTTTTAAAAAAACTGCATTTACTTTATAATTAAAAAACATATCATGCTTCCAAGAGAGTACTATCATTTTTAAGTCAGCCCACAATTACAAAAAGTCCCCTTCTACCACTAAATTCCTGTAAGTTAGGGAATTGGCTAATCTTATCCCTGGTAGGATTACCACCACTCTTATTGAATCATCATGGGTCTCCATCAAAATTTCTGAAAACTACTGTTCTTGAATTTCCTAGGCACCCCAAACCACAATCCACAACCATCAAAGTTTAATTTGATGACATTAGAAGCAGGAAACCATGACGTGTAATCGTGTATGAGAAACTTCAGCACAGATAGTGTCCTATATATCAACTCCAGGGTTATTCAACTCAAACATAACACATTAGACTGGCCACCTCAACAGTGCCCTTGTCCATGTGAGCTGCAGCATAGCCCCCAGTCCCAGCATTGAAGTTTTCCTCTATGGATGGGCAATAATTAATAACTTATTTTATCGGTATCAGCAATTAATAATTAAATGTTATCAAATAAAAATGGGAGACGAAAATAGCTCTCCAATTGTCATAACGAGCCCAAACAAGCAGATCACTTTGGACTTAAAAGCCATGCCAATGCAATAGTATGATTTCAACAGTTCGTTTAAACAATAAATGTAATTCTTTTATATTGTCTATTAAGGAAAATGTTTAATTACAGATAGATACACACATAATATATCCAAAGCAACACACAGAGAAGGGAAGAAAGAGAACAAACCGCATCAACATTTGGTTCCTTGGGATGCGAACATGATCAAACCGCAGAACACCATTATCCATAGTGTTGTATGCTCCATTTCCAAATTTCACTCCAATATCACCAACAGTAATGCCCAGAAGAGGTGAGTGGTCATCCAAGCTCCTTAGCTGAACTATAAAACCTGTACAGAAGAAAATTTTAAATAAATAATTCAACCAGAAGAAAACACTTTACATATGGTGCTCTCTCACTGAGTCTTGAAAGTTACCATGCACCCCATGATCTTGACCATCTGTTATGAGGCGAGCATACACAACAGCATGTGTAGAAATTTTACCCAGTCCACCGGGCCACCACTGTTGACAAAATTCATTAAAATAATTTGTAAAAGCTTTAAGGATAAATAGAAAGTCAGTCTTTAAAAATAACTGTTATAACAAAAAGTGGCATCAATAAGAGGATCTAAAATAACTATCTTTTAGAATGTAAAAACATGCAGTGCTGATATGGCAGTATGCGTGGAACATTATAGGCAAGAAAGTAGTGCACAGCTATATCATCCATGGGTCATCCTTATTTTCTTAGACTTGGGTAACTTAGACTTTTTTAAACCCACAATTTCTTGAAAATTAAATACAGATTCTCATTAAGAGTTGGCTACCTTGCTTGAAGTTAGGGTAGGACTGTGGATAACAAACTCATCAGTATTAGGATCAAATGTTGCAGTAGTTTCAAGTCCTTGAACATTGGAGCCATGACCAAGTTCAGTTTGTGCATAACATCCAATTATTTGCATCTTGTATGCTAATGGTAACCACTTCTGTTGCTGCTCCTCGGTGCCTTGCCCTTTTATGGCAGGTACAAACATGCCCTACAGAGAAAATCAGCAAATCAATAATACTGGAAAAATAAAATTAAGTGTTTCTTTTGGAGATAAATACAGGGGAAAGTAAAATTAAGCATCAATATCAAGTTCATACTTTTAACCCCAAATGTGTAACAGAAGTTAGAAAATATGGAATACTGCAATACATGGAAGGAAATTAAATCCAAACACCACAAAAGCACTAAAATGCTGGTAGAGGAATTTTTTTGTTGGAAATATGGTACCTTAAGGCACAACTCTACCAGAAACCAAGTCTATTATTTGCAGCTTCCCATTGGAAACCCCTGGGAACCGGAGAAACCCAGAGACAAAGAGACTAGTGGGAGAGGTGATACGGAATCTTCCAGAATCCCACAGACAGCAAGACAAATTCTTCAATTCCCACATGTGAGTCAACCACATGCAAGCGAAATTCTGTTCAACTGTCACGTGTCAAGAACATCGCACATGGATAACGAATAACAATCTCTTAGCCTTCACCCAGATACCAAATGCTGAATTCTCGGCATTCGGCCATATGCACCTTTCGTTTCAAGTATATACCATAGATAAGAAGAGAAGTTTGATCCTTTCATCATCCACTGGGAACAACACAGTTTTGGCCATGCAGAATACAACAAGAAGTTGGTCATTGACAAATTTGATCTTAACCACAACCTTAGGAGTGGAAATAGGGAAAGCATCTCATTCTAAATAGAAATGTGGTTAACAAATGTGATTTGAATAATATAAATCTAGATCTATCCAACAGATATTTGAAGCCAGTAATTTTGCTCTTTTTTATTGGTAATTGTCCACTTTATTAATTAGCCATAAAAAGGAACAGTTACTAGCTGCAGTGAAAATTGCACTTCGGACTTCTACATAACCTATTTTTAGTACTTAATACCAACTATTCATCTCATGACTCCAGAAAGTGCACCCATAATCAATCCTAGTCTTTACTTTCAATTCAAATGCTCACTATAAAAATTCCATCATCATCAATCCAACTGTATGGGATCAGCTACATTAATCCTATTTTCCATTCCATTCTGTTTAGTGTCATATCCATCAATAAATCATGAGCACTTAAATCATTTCTTGCTACTTCAATCCATGTCCTTTTTAGTCTTCCACTAGCCCTTCTAGCCCCCTCCAACTTGCAACAGACCACTTCTTCAAAGTTGTTACTCTATGTTGTTAGGGGCCTTTTGGTCTTTATTTAGCCTATTATTCTTCTCCTTATGCATACATGGGTATAATTGTAATTTTACACCGCTTAAAATATTAGTACGTCCTTCGGCCGACAGGTTAGAGAGGACTACACTATCTCTTCTTCTTCCCCTTCATATCTGTTATTTCTCTCCTTTCTATTTATTTTTCTCATTTATTAGAAGTTACAAATCAAACTACAAAAATGTCATATATCACAACAATGTACTATTAAAATGTCTGAATCCAACCTCTTTGTTACTAATTACAAGATAAATTCAGGGTACAGCATCATAATTCCATCATATGGTTTCTAGGGTTGACTTTCAGACATTTTCATTTTATCAATCAAGATTTTTTTTTTCGTTTATAAATTTCTATATTATATATTCATATTGTCCACAGGACCACAATACATCATTAACCTGTTCTGTATTGTATCATGTTATCTTCCCAGCAAATTTATATTCATGAACTTCCAATATTTCAGTAATAAAAAGTTTTTATTATTATCTATCAAAGCAAAGGACTTCTGAATTATCTAGAGTCTGAAAACCTAATTCCTAACCCCTATTCCAATATACAACCCAAAATAATGCTTAAAGAAGCATACTTCCATCAAAACATTGAACTGATTTGATTGAGTGTTTGCTTTCTCACAGAAATTTAACTTGTTTTTTTGATAAGTAATTTTATTGTTATTAGAAAAGCAATATATACAACAATATAAACATCCCAAGGAGAGTGAGATTCACCTCATTCAATTAAAAAAAAAAACAGAAAAAGCATTACAACTGAAGTCTTCATAGTTATCAAGGCGACGCCTAGGCAACAAGTCGCCCTTGGAGGCTCGCCTTACCCAGTCGCCAAGCAGTTTTGTATATTGTCTTATAAAATACTTTTATGTTGCTATTTTTCTGAGATTATAATTATAAAATAGACATTATTAAACATTTATAAACTAATTTCTTTTTATTATTTTCTTATTTGTTAAGGTTTAATCAACACAAACATTGCTAACTGCTGTTGAACCCTCAAAGACTTCAAAATCAGAAGCAGTAAGTAAGGGAAGAACTTAAAATTTTGTCTAATCAACATATTTTTTCTTCCATGTCTTCTTCTTCTTCCACCTTTTCTTTTCTTCTTTTCCTATAACAAAAATAGGGGTTCAGCCCCTATATTTTTTGAATTTTCTTTTCTTCTTTTTCTTCTCATAAATATGTTGATTTTCTAGATTTAAACATGAAGTTTATAATTTTCTTACGACAATTATGGATAGTTATTAAGGATGGTCATGGAACCTAGGGAACTACCGTAGGGTATGTGCTTTTTACTTAAAAAATCCATTGCCTAGGCAATGCCTAGGCGCCCCCTGTTGCCTAGCCTTGCCTTGGCGCCTTGAAAACTATGCTCCTAATGGACCCAGATTACCAAGGTCACTGCCATCAAAGTTTAGCTTGATGAAGTCTTCAGATGGAGGTGACCAAGGAACACATATCATCCTCTTTCTTGAAGAATTCCTTGCCACCTTACCCCAGTTTCTCCATGTGTCATCAAAGGAGAGGTGTGAAAAGATGTCCATTGTTCTAGCTCAATGTATCACCCTAGTCATAGCACAATCCTTCACAATTTCCTCACTCCTTTCCTTCTCAAGAAAAAATCCTGCATTCTGTTCTTCCAAAATGGATCATATTTCATAACACCACTACCCTTGTGCACCTCCACAAAACTCTCGCAGAAATTTAACTTTCACATGTTTTGATCCTTTGGGAGCTGAAGTAAGCCAAGGTTAAGGGAGTTGCATATGAGAGAGATAAAGTTTCCTGATGGGCTTCTTTTGTCAACAATTTTCTTTGTTTGCACAAAGAAGCAACTCTTAGACTTAAATCTGCATTCTCATACTTGTCAGACTGAGAAATTACCACTGCACAAAGCAATGACCCCTTAGTAAATGTAGAAAAATGATGAATAAGGAAAAAAAAAAGAGTAAATGCAGAACAGCACAAAAAATAAGGTACCCTCATTGACCCCCATTTATGGATCTTATCCATGTTTCATGAGATTAAAAGCCTCCTTTGCATGTAATCTGGGTTACCCTTATTAGCATCCATTTGATACAAGTAGCAAGACCTATAGATTATGGTCTGAAGTCTGTCTTTTAGCATTTTAAACTTGTATATTTAATTATTTTACCTTTTTCTGCCGACTAAAGAAAAAGACAAATGCCAAGATAAGGGCTTCTTCACAACCCTCTCTCTCAAGCTTTTATTTACTATCAGATGATGGTGGTAATTTTTAATGGCGTTTGTAAAAGCATGTAAAATTCTCATTGATAAAAAAATAATAATAAAAGCATGTAAAATTCTGAGAAGCAAAGACAAGTCAGCATCATATTATTCCCTCAAAAATTATCATCCAGCTGCTTCTAATCATGGATAACCAGGTTTCCTTTTCCATTGGTTTTTTCCTTCTCCCTTTTTCTAAGTCCAAAACCATATGAAATTTCTTTGAAACCAAATAATTTGAGTTACATTTTATTCCAAGAAGGATAGTTCACCATCCCTTCCTTTAGGTCATTTGTCTCTGGCACAGAACCAGAAATTTGTCCGACCTGCCTTGGCAGATTGATTTATAAAAGAATAGAACTCTTTAAATGGTTCTGTCTTGCTTTGTGCCACTGCCACATTGGATCAATTCCTGTGCTGACCCGAAGAACTTTCCCGGTCCCAATTTGAACAGTCCTAATTGTCCAATCAGGTGCCGGTACTCTTTTTTTTATGAATGAGGTGCCAGTACTCTTTAGTCTTTATATTCTCTTATATGAAGAAACACCCCCTAAATTGCAATTGCAAATTATGCATGGCATATGATAGGGCTCATCTCAATAAGGACACATATTGATATTTTTTGAGGGATCTGGGATGTGTACTGAGGTTCATAAATAGATAAGCAACATAGAATAACTGCAATATTTATACCCATAAAAGTACAAGTGCAAGTTACTCACCCAATGCAGATCAGTAAAAGCAGGTTCGTCCACATAAAACCTTAACCTGGATGCCTCTTCTTCTGTTGTTGTAGAACTCCAATAGTTAGATAGTACAACCAATATGAAAAACAAATTAATCAACAGAAATTTGTATATGCCTGAAGAAATTTTAACTCTCAAAACCAATGGAGACCACCACTAAAGAACGCAAAATTAAAAGCTTACATAACATTTAAATGCCCCATCAATGTGGAAAGAAGGAAATTACCAGAAAGGCGGAGCTCAATGATCCTTTTCCATGCATGAGTCGCTTTTCTTAGAGTGTTCTTAAACAACTCCTTCCGACTAAGCATAGGTCTATTATCTTTGCGAAAGACCTAATCATCAAAGAAGGCACCACAGAGATCAGATTACAAAGTATCATTGGACCTACACATAAGCCCATAAAAAGAACCACAGTAGAAATAGTAGTAATCATAAAATATTAAAAGGAAAAACAAAAGCACAAAACTGTCTTGTTGTAGTGGGCAATGCAGATTCATGAAATTATTAAGCTACTAATTTTCTCCGTTGATCAATAAAGCTACAATTGAATGTTCCGAAACAACAAAACCAAATCTGCTTCATGGAACCAGTCTCAAATTACAAAAATTCAGCAGCCAGATTTCTCTTACTTCTTCAAACACAGCCCAAGCTAACAAACTAAAGCTCCCTTCACATCGAGAAAAATTAAAAGAATGCATTGTCTCCAAAAAAATACCAGGAATAGGGGGAAAACATATCTAAAATTGTTCAAACTCAAACCAAAGACAAAAGAAACGATGCCCGGATGCAAAGTTGTGCCAAAAAACGTGGAAAACTTACAGGATCGCTAGCAACAAGCCTAGCCATACGGTCTGAGACTTCGTATGCGTGCTTAGAGCCGGCCCAAACGATCTTCATAGCTTCAACATCGAACTCGGCGTTGTTCCTCTCATGAGCTAGGTGGTCAACTTCCTCCATCTTCGATCAAATTCAACAAAACGAAAAATCAAACCACCCAATAACGAGAAGAGAACGTACTGCTCAACAGCCTTCCCTTCCTCCCTCTACCCCCTTTTATATGCTTTCCTCCCAGAAACTGACAATTCCACAGTCCACAGGTTTTAGGTTTCCCCCCCAACTTTTCTTCCCCTTCATTAAAATTAAACAAGAGCAGAATCTGAAAGTATCCACACAACTAATGAAACTTCAACTCCCAATCTCCCATAATACCCCTAAAGGATACTTGGATATGGAACGAACACAGGGTCGTCGCAAAAGGGATAGGTTGGGATTTGTTCAAAATGGACGGGACTTTATTGAACTATCGGAATATCTTTCCTCCAATTTTGCTTTTGTTTTTGGGGTCAGAGTGGAGATCCCTGATATTAGAATTTTCAGCAATGGGGAAAACCCGCATTGGACCAGTGAGTGTGAACCGCTCGATGTGATCGGTGCCACATGCATTGAGAACATCTCTCATAAATAATAAGATATAAGTACGGGAGATATTCCCATACAAGGTCCTCAGATACACATCTCCCGTACATATTAATTATTATTCATGAATCATCTCCCATAATCACTAATTATTATTCACCAGAGATTTTTCCAATGCACAGTGGACGTGCATGTTCTAATTTTGCTTTTGTTTTCGGGGTCAGAGTGGAGATCCCTGAGATAGAATTTTCAGCAATGGGGGAAACCCGCATTGGACCAGTGAGTGCGAGACCGCTCGATGTGATTAGTGCCACCGTGCATTGAGAATATCTCTCATAAATAATAAGACATAAGTACGGGAGATATTCCCATACATGATGATGGAATGTGTCCGTGAGGTCAATGTGAGGTTGTAGACTCCTCATCAGACTCCCCATCACTTTTAATTGAGATTGGATCTGCTCCTCACACCTGGTGCCTCACAGGTCCTCACATACACATCCTACCATGTATTGGGAACATCTCCCTTCAATGGGTTCTTCCCCTTCAATCCCTCCACGAGGGTCTTCCACTTTGGTCTCTCTAACATTAAAAACCTTAGCCTAACCGATTTCCCCTTGTTCAGTGGTTACATTCTCCAAATCACCCTACAAAATATATAAAATTACATCATCAATCAATTGAGCCAACATTACCTTGACTGCCATCGTACCCAAGAAATTCATGCTCAGGTATCTGATCATTTAAATTCACTTGGAGGGTACTAATTGATGATGGGTTCCCCCACCAACTTATTTGGGAGTGCACCTTGTTGTGTTATATGTTGGGTTTGACACATTGTGGTCTATATACATGTCAAGAAATCCACCCTTGGATGCATAGCTCAACAACCCAAATGTTGTTGAATCATCAAATACTTCATTCAAACCATCACTTAACCCCAAATTGGGTACCTTGTAATATATTTTATTGACCATGTCCTTCAAATATCCATACAACAACTCATTGTTACTATTTTCAAAATTTTCACCCAATAAATCATTACAATTCCACATATACATCCACACTCATTTTACCATGAATTTCATAAAAAAAAAAAGGAAAAATAAAATAATTAGTAAAAATGTTTTTATTGTCTACATTATTACTTAAAATAATGCATTAGGTAATGGTAATACGAGCAATTGAAAACTCAATAAGAAAGGCAACTTAAAAAAAAAATATTCTTCATGTATCAAATAAAGGTAAAAATGTCAATTACCATTGCAAAATATGAGGCCAAGGGCAGTAAAGTGATTTCACTAGTATTCAAGGCCGATAGGACTGATCTGTAAATAAGAGAAGAGTATATGTCAAAGGCCCTGAGTGTTATTCCAAGGATGGAGATTCTGACGATCAAGTTAGCCGAGTGCTTAAGAAAAATCGGACCAGGCAAGAAACAAAAGCTTAGAGCTTAGTCCTTAATAGCCAAGAATTATTCTCTTGGGATTCTAATATGCTTACCTTGAGATGAATACCCCCTTTTATAGTTAACCTTGCCTTAGGAGTGATTAAAAGCAATCAGTGATGTACGGTTAGGATTTGATCTGACCGATGCCACGTGACATAATCTAAGATCCGCCAAATACCCCTACATCAGTACCTATGAAAAGCTTGTAAACCGATGACTTGTGTGTTTTTCTCCTTTCTTCTCGATGGAAGTGACCAGTGTGTTATTCTCTATATTGGTGAACACAAAGCAAAAAAATCATAGTGAAAGGCGGTCGAAGATGAGGAAGACAATTGAAAACCTTGTGTGCTTGGATGGAAGTCACTATTGTGTTTTCTTTGTATTGGTGAGAAAAAGAACTCGAAGAGATGATAAGACGACCGGAGTGAGCTCGAACGACAGCCGATGACGAAGAAGACAATCGGAGTGAGCTCGAACAACGGTCGGAGATGAAGAAGACGATCGGATTCCTGATATCGTTTGAAGAGAGTTTTTCACCGAAGGCGAAGTCTATGGTCGAACATGATTCTTTTGTTTTTTTCCCAATTAGGTGGTGACATGTACATTGCTCTAACGCGTGGGATTACTGTGTAGGACCGACCTGAAAACGTAAAACGTATATAGGCTGATTAGGAAATTTTCAATTATTTTATTCAATTTCAAATGATTGACATTATTACAAACGTTGTTTGTTTTTTCTATAAATGGTCTTCTCACCAAATTATAAGAATAGAAAAATGACCGCCCCCCCCAGGTCGAAATTGGAAATTTTCACAAAATTCAAAGGTTATGAAATCCAAAAAGAAAAGGTAAAAAATATAAATTACATTACTGTAATCTGATTAACTTGTTTACTAGTATAAGAACACCTGCTGCTATGCACTTGTATTAATCAACATGACTAGCGGAGGGGCCCAGCGTTGAAGTGCATGCAAAAGTTAAATTATTGTATAGGAAAAAATTGAATTTGCAAACGGTAAAATTTTTAATTCAAAGTTTTTAAGAAAAAAAGATTTATTTAAAATAAATATAAATTTATAGATAATAATATATTTAATAAAATAAAATAAAACAATAAATAAAAGTTTCAGTTTTGAAGTCAATTTAATATAAATAAATCAATTTTGTTGTTAAATAAAGAATACAAATCTTTTTTCTCAATTTCTTAGTCGAGCTTTAGACTTTATATGGGGTCAGGTTTGGGCTCAAGATTTAGGCCCGATGGTCCAACCTTGCTCAGGCTTGGGCCTAAATATGTTCGTTGATATAAAGGCAAAGCCTAGCGTGGCCTATGAATAAGTTCAATTCCAACCCCGGGGGTAGAGACAAGGCCACAAGGGGACCCCAAGGAGCCATGGCTTATGGCCCAACAAATCCCCACTCTTCATCTATATTTCCCCCGTTCCCGCCCTCAAAAAAAAAAATCCCCCTCTCCCATAGAGATGCAAACAGATTAGATTGGACTCGAATTTGATTTGACACCATTCATGTCAGATCCAATCCGATCGGATCTGATAGGACTCAATCTGAATTCGAATCCTATCAGATCTTCGAATTGGATTGGATCCAACTTGTTTTCTTTAAAAATTAATAAATTATTAAAGGAAAAAAATTAAATATACCAATTTAAATTTTCTCTCTCTATATATATAACACATTGGATTGGTTCTTCTTGGATTGGATAAGGGTGATCCCAATTCAATCCAATTTCTAATCAGATCATAGGATCCAATCCGAAGATTCGACCCATGGGTAAACTGATCCAATCCATTTGCACCCTTACTCCCTCACTCACCACCCCAATGGTTGCCCCCTAATGGCCATCCATATTTTATTCCCCTACTCCCAATTTCACTTAGATTTTGAAAACCCCTCATAAAAAATTCTTAGCTCTGCTCCTGCCCAACCTAGACCTAACCTATTGATAGCACTAAATTACCCCCTAATCCACTTAGATTTTAGTGCCTCTCATAAAAAATTCCTAGCTCCATTCCTGCCCAACATATAGACCTAACTTATTGATAGTCCTAATTTCAATGTTTTTAGAACTGGACCAGACAAGGAACCGTTCTCGGGTCTAGTTCCCAGGTTGAATGGCTTGACTGTTTGGTCCGAACGGATAGCCTGCTTTGACAAAAAATAAAATAAAATAGCCCAAAGAATGGCCAAAACCGCTCCTAGGTCGAATGGTTTTACGATTTGACCGCTCGGGTCAGTAGTTCGTTGGCCAAATCAACGATTTTTGGCCAAAAAGCGATTTTGGGGTTAAACAAAATCGGTTAGGTGACCAATTCCCGATTTTTTGGTCCAATTTTGAAAGCATTGCCTAAATTATTAGGCTTATGGAGAAAGATAAATAATTTGTTAGTAAAACAGATTATTAATTAATTAATTTAGTAAATTAAATAAATAAAAATTTATGGATAATAATTTACTTAATTTTGTAAAATAAATAAATCAATTATTTAGTGTAATAAAATATATATAAGTAAATATGCATTTATTATTAGGACATGACTGGTCCAAGTTATCTAGAACCAAACTCGACCCATTGACAACCCTAAATAATGGGTGCATGTTGAATTAAACAAACAAAAATTTATGGATAATAATATATTTAATTTAATAAAATAAAACAATAAATAAATAAAAAGTTCACCTTTGAAGTCAATTTAATATAAATAAATCATTTTTTTGTTGTTAAATAAAGAATACAAATCTTTTTTTTTTCAATTTCTTGCTCGGGCTTTGGGCTTTATATGGGGGTCAGACTCGGGCTCAAGATCTAGACTCGATGGTCTAGTCATGCTTGGGCTTAAGCCTAAATATGTTTTGTTGATAAGGCAAAGCCTAGTATGGCGTGTGAATAGGTTTAATCCCAACCTTAGGAGCGAAGCCTAAGGGGACCCTAGACAGCCATAGCCCCCTTATGGCCCAGCAAATCCCCACTCTTCATGTATATTTTCCCCCTCCCCCACTCCCCACCCTAATGGTTCCTCCCTCCCCAATGTAAAAATCTCCTTTATTTTACTAATTTATAAATAATTTATTTATTTTTATTAAATAAATAAATGCTTAGATAATAATAAGAAAATAAATAAATAAATGTATATTAAAATATTTCTCTCAAGGTCAAATCTCCTTTATTTTTTTATTTATAAATAATTTATTTAATTTTATTAAATAAATAAGTGCTTAGATAATAATAAAAAATAAATAAGAGTTGCGATAAATAATAGGAGGAGAGAGAGAATTAGGTGAGAGAGAAGAGGGATGGCAAAATCATAAATAATTATATATGACACTCTTGTAATTTTTGAATATCATAGAGTTAATTAAATTGGAAGATTTGCCATATATGTGGTAGTTTTATAATTTTTGAATACTATAGAGGCAATTATAAGGTGAAAGATTTGTATTATATAATTTATATATGGTAGTCTTGTAATTTTCAAATACCATATAGACAATTATAAGTAGACATGTTCATGGGCCGGGCTCGGGCATGACTTTTGCCAAATTTTGAATGGGCCCAACTTAAAGCTCGAGCCCAATATAATATAAAGTCAGGCTCAAAGCCCGACCCATGAACAGGTTTAATTATAAGTCAATTACATAAAAAGGTTTATCTTTACATGATATTCTTGTAATTTCATAAGAAGACCCAACCCGACCAAACTGACCAACTCGGACCGACCCAACCCGAGTCGGTCGGGTTTTCTTCAGCACCGGTTGGTTTCGGGTTATAAAAAATCATAAACCAATGATTCGGTTTGGTTTCGGTTTTCATGTGTGAAAACTGAAACCGACCCAAACCGAACCGACTTAGTAGTTAGTTCCTAGTTAGTAGTTACAACCTATTTAGTTCCTACTTAACTAAGTTGTCTCTATCCTAGTTATAACCTACTTAACTAAGTTGTCTCTCAAACTTTGCTCCCTCCACAACTGGATCCATGGATGGACCACAAAATATTAAAGAAATGCTGGTTTTCTTTGGGAATGTAGAGTCAGAAATGAACACTTGAACAACAACTAAGTCACTACTAAGTAGAGCCGAAACCGACCCAAACCGACTCAAATCAATCAGATCGATTTTGCTTAACACAGGGTCATATTCGGATTCAATTTCAAGTAACCCGACTAGGTCAGGTCGACTTGAAAAATATCAGTAAACCGACCCAACCCGACCCGTGAACAGCCCTAGTAGGATGTATTTGTGAGGTCGAGTGAAGAGCAAATCCCAATTCCCCAACAAGGGTCTCAAGTGACGAGATCTGCTCTTCACAAATGGGTGTCTCATAGGTATATCCACCATGCATTGGGAACATCTCTCGTGTATAATAACTAATAAACATGGGAGATATTCTCAATGCATGATCGGATGTGGTGTCCCAATCACCTGCCAACAAAAATATTCTAACCCTCACCAACATGATCTTACACTGTACATTTCATACATGGCAAGTCCCACTTTTATGATGGATCCGAGTCTCATGGTGAGATGTGAGGTGTGAGATCAAGTAGGTAGAGGGTTGGAACGTGTTCTGTTACAAATTGAATTGTGCTCTTTTGAAATCGCTTGTTCAACTCACCCGAGTCAAAGCCTTCGAACCTGATCAAGTCATCTTGAGTTGGCAAGTCCCAATACAAGAGACTTCCGTTAAAAGGTGGAGGAAGTACCGTAGAAAGAGCCAAAAAGTAACACTCTCTTTCCCAAACAAAAGACAATTCAAATCAGTCATCAGTCGTCGTCCCTCATGATGTATCGCCTGCGGGTGAGGGGTGGATTCGAGCCGAGCTGAATACTACTAGGCTCTAGGTTAGCTCGACACTATTATAAAAGACTCGAGCTTGAGTTGGGTTCAGTTCGAGTTTAATTTTGAGAAAAATATTTTATAAAAAAAATTATATATAAAATATATATTTTTTATATTTAAAAAATTAAGAATTATAATATTTTTATTATATATATTATTTTCTATAATTATATATATATAAGCCAGCTTGTGAGCCTCACGAGCCGAGCTCTAGTAGGCTCGAGCTCAGTTTAAATCGAGCCGAACTGAGCTCGAGCAACTCGTGAAAAACTCGGCTCATTGCCACCCCTATAATTCACCCCAATGACCCTACCTATGTAAGATGACACATCAGCACTTCACTGAACATGTGACGAAACGTGAATGAATCCGTGAATTGACTGACAACTAATTGTCAGATCTATAGAACCTCACAACCCCATTTCAGGGTGAGCAAGAAAAATCGAAAAACTGAATCGAATTAGAAAATTAACCAAAATTGTTAGATCTATAATCGAAATCGAATAGGTCGGTTTAGTATTTTAAAAAAATCAAAGGTATCGATTTAGTTTTGGTTAACCAAAATAGAAAACCGGTGTTAATTGAACCGAACGGTACATATATTTATATATTTATGTATATTATATATATTTTATATTTTCTATGCATTATATATTAATATATATTTATAATATATAATATATTATTCATTATTTAAAATATAATATTTTATATATATCTTAAATTTGTATTATATATTTATATATTTGTATATTTATATATTTTTCTATAATAAAAATCGAAAAACTGAAGAATAGAATCGACAGTTAACCAAACCGGTCAACCGGTTAACCAATTGGCTTTGGTTCAGTTTGATTTCAAAAATAAGCCTACAGTTCGGTTAACTGAATTGTGAGCACCCCTAAGCACGTGAGGTCTATGTGAGGTGTGCTTTGTGTGAGCAGATCCCGACTTGGTCTTATGGCAGGCATCAGGCAAATCTCCTGTGAAAATTCTTTTAAAAAATCTAAATCTTGTAAGAGGGTTATAATATAATCAAATCCTAATCACATATTTTATACTCAAGTTTGATTAGATGCAGTTGTAGTTTGAATCTCAAGATAGGCTTGATTAGTTATTCGAATATGAGCTTAACTAACAAATTGTTTAGTTTGAAAGTTCACGAACTAGATGGATTAACAAAATTTTCATGTAAAATGTATTTTTATATCCTTTATATAATATAAGAATATACTATATATTATATATATGTAATACAATATAATATAATATATATTCATTTTTGAGCTTTCAATCTGAACTAAAACTCATCAAATATTTAATCAAATCAAGCTCCAATCAGGAATTAGAGTTTGAATCAAATTTGAATTCAAGCTTAATAGTATTATAGTTAAATCAAGCCATTGGCATTTGACTTTATACGTAATTGACAGAAATTGGTTTATACTGACAATTTAACAATAAGACATAGTTTGTTTTTCAGTAACTCTTTTACCTAACTAAATATATTTATTCAAGCAAATGTTTATCTAGGTAAATGCACTTATTAGTATTCTTTTATTTCTGAGGGAAAGTAAGACAATGATCATTTTATTTATAAAAATGTCGTTATTGAATCTGAAATGCTGTCCTATCATGTGTTAGTAATTTTTCTTGTGGATGGAAAAATTATTTACCCAACATATCTAGGGGTGAGTTGATTAACTCTCAAGCTGACCAACTTATCCACCCCGTTTACCAAAAAACAAACTAGGCCTATGTATACTTATGAACCCAACATGTTTAGGGGTGTAGACGGATTGAAATCAAATTGAATTAAGTAATATCCAAATTCAAATTCAATTAGAAATTAAAATTTGATATCTGAATTCAATTTGACATTTCATGGATATTGAAAATTAATATTCATAATTTGAATTTTATTAAATAAGCTTTTTTATTCAAATTTGATTGATTAATTATTTTAGGTAATTAATATTTATATAGTATAAATATATTTATATAAAATATATAAAGCTATAAATTATTTATATCATTTAAATATTATGTATGAATTACCTAAAATATTTAAATATTTAGCCATCAAAAAAATAAAATATTTAAATATTTTATATATTATATGTTATATATGAATTGTAAAATCGATTCAATTTGGATATTTATTGAATTGAATTGGACCATATTAGAACTCAACCAATTATGATATTCAAATCATTAGGATCATCCCATCCCCATCCTCATAATCCCCAACCCTTCATGGCAACAAGATGCAATTCCGAGTCTATAATCAATTTGAGCCAACGGCTGTACCAACCTAAGTTAACAAATAATCAATTTGAGCCTACTCAAGTTGTAGCTGTAGTTTTAATGATGTTAAGGCTTTTAATGTAAATAGTAAGCATGTATGTGCATTTGCACGTCACAGTATCTCCAAGACAAAACTATTTATAAGTCATGGACAGTTTTTGAATAGTAATTATAAGTGGGCAGTTTTTGGAGTGAGAGTAAAGGATATATATGCCCTTTTTTATGCCCGTTGTATGTTGCTTAGATAAGGGGTAAAAATGTCTAATGAAAAGTATAGAAAATGAGGCTATTCGCTCTTTTATTAGTAATATAGATTACAATTGATAATTAGAGCCTATCAAACTACAAAAAGCATCACTTAGAGTAGGATATATAGATTCCTTTACCCTCCCATAGGGGTGTACAATCGGCCGATTAGAAATGAGGACCTAATTGACTATTTAGTTTGACAATTTTTTCCAACCAAATCAAACCGAACTAAAGTTTAAAACCAAATCGACAGTTGGACCCTGATTCCACATAAATAATAAACATTCAACAATTAATGAATGGTTTTAATTACTTGACTATTATTAAATAAAAGTTAGAATGGTAAGGTCCAAAGCCATATGCCAATGTGGAATTACCGAATTGGTCATTATTTACAAACAATTAATAAATAGTCTAGGTTTTAATTAACTATTACTAATTAAAAGTTTGAATAGGCCCAAAACCATATGCCAATGGGGAATTGCTGAATTGGCCATTAGTTACAAACAATTAATGATTAATGAATAATTAATAATTGGTCTAAGTTTTAATTAACTATTATTAATTAAAAGTTAGAATGGGTCCAAAGCCTAATGGGAAATTGCCAAATTGATCATTGGGAAAGATAATAATTAATTAGTATAATGTATTAAATGGAACATTAAATATTTAATATACTTCATTAAATAAAAGCACTAATTCAGTTTTCGGTTTGGTTCAGTTGAAAATCTCAGTCAAACCGAATCGAAACCAAAACCAAAACCAATTAAAAAAAATTGAACCTAACTGATACCCAAATTAATCAAATCGAATTAGCTTATTAGGTTTGTTTATCAACCGAATTTGAACACCCCTACCCTCCCCCACCCCGCCCCCATCCCAAAAAATCTAATTGTAAGGATAGAAATGTAATTTAAAGAATCACTATTCTCCTCATTCAAACCCCCTTTACTAAGTATTATGCCAAAGTATTAACTTCCATTTACATTCATTGAATCATATTCTTAACTAGAATGCTCATATTTTTTTAATTTAGTCCCTCTCTAATTGTAAGGGCACAAAATGTAATTTGAACTACGTATATTTCTCATTAGTTAATTCCCTTTCATTAAGTCTTATATTTAGGGTGTTAACTTCCATTCTCTCATTTAATCCTATATTAATTAATCATATTAAAGAAAAATAAGTGTAACAAGAATAATTATTTTTATTAATGATAGAAATAAAATACCTAAAAATGGAGTTGTTTTCCTATTTGATGGCAAGCCAACAATTCAACACTTTGGGTCAAATGTTTCAACTTTTGATAACATAACTAAATATTATTAACAAAAATTAAAAAGATGGAAACACACAAAAGTTTATAAAATACAAAATATTTGTGGAAAACATATCTGATCACATCTCTAATATTGTATATTCATCATATTAAATAAAAATAAATTTTACAAATAAAAATAGTTTTTATAGACATAAAAATATAAAAAAATTTAAAAACATATTATTTACTATTTGTCATCACTATCAAAATTTTCCAAAGCACAACAGTTAATAGTACCAAAAAAAATAAAAAATAAAAAATAAAGTTAAAATTAGGAGTACAACTTGGACTGGATTAGGTGGAAGCTTTTATCAAAAGTGAAGTGAGAGACATTGACAACAGAAGTAGTGTTAGAGCTACATACTGCCAAAGTGAACTGGTAGGACATTGGCAACAGAAGTGTAGTGGTATTATATATTTTACTGTCTAAGGTAAAACGACATGGCTTATATGTAGTTTATAGACATGCTTTATGATTCGCACTTTCTAATTCCTTGAATTTGTGTCTTAAATCCGACATAAGGTTGTTTGTAGATGCTTTGAGGGATTCGAGAGACCTCCAATGGCCCACTACTTGCACACATCTTACACTACTTCACTTTCTTGGACCACTACAATTATATTCAACTCATAAACAACCCACCAACCTGACTTATTTATTTATATCAAACCCACTCAACCAACCCAACAAATACCCACATACCCACTGTATTAAATGGAGATAAATCTGAACCATTTGTAAGTTGTAACCCCAAATTAAATGGTTAGGATATTGTCCTTCAGCCTTTGTTTTCAATGCCCAAATTGATGATGAGAGAAGAGGGCGGGTGGAGGTCGGTGGCTTGGCAGCTGGGACCTGAAATCAAGATTCTATGGTTCTATTTATCAAAAAAGACTATGTGGTTCTATTCTTTTTTTTTTTTTGGATAAATTATAAAAAAACCCCTGTATTATGGGGTCAGTGACAAATATCCCATGAATTTTCATTTGAGATAAAGACCCCTCAACTTTAACTTTGTGACAAATGCCTCCCTCCATTAGAGTTCGGTCGATTAACTTCAAAAAAGATTCTCATTCAGCTGTTTAATTTTTTTTTAATTTCCAAATTACCCTTTTCTTATTTATTTAAATAATTTATGGTTCAATTAATTTTCTAAATATATCATTCTCGGCTATTCAAATAGATTCATGTAGATTTCTCGTTGGATTAAATATTCAAATAAACTAGTAGACGTTTCTTTTTGATAGATATAAATTTATGGTTTTGTTTGGTTTTTCTTGATTTATTGGAAAAAGGAGTGGATAATTTTTATATTTTAAGATGAAGAAAGACATTCATATGAGTGAAATTGATCAATAAGTAAAAAAAAAGAAAAACTTTTATCTATGCTAGTAAAATGATTCTTGTTATTTTAGTTGATTTTGTTTGGAGAAAATGGAGGTATTTTTTGGTCAATTAGGATTTAAGAAAAAAAGATGAGAAAAAGAAAATAAAAAAGTTTAGGTGAACATTTTGATAATTTAATGGTTAGGAGGCATTTATTGAATGTGAAAGTTAAAGGGGTCTATGTTGCAAATGAAAGTTGAGGGATAATTGTCAATAACAAGTCTCAACTTTTTCACTTTTTTTTATAATATATTTTTCAACCACTAGTAAAAATGCACGTGGCAACTTCAAAGTTCAAACCATTATTAGATGCCCATACTGTATGCCTAAAACACTGTATATTGTACTTAGGCATGCCCAAGCAAATGCCAGATTTTAATTAATTTCTTTGTTTTCCCCCTTTTTATATTTTCAATTCCCTTGGTATCAACTATAGCAAGTAGAACAGATGAGACCAAATCTGTCAAGTTTATGAATATATAGCGACATTTGAAGATCTGGGAGAATATGCAACTGAAAAATCAGGGAGGTGAGTTAGGCTACTCTTGTAGTTAGAAACAAGAATAACAATACTCCACGGAGGCTGAAGAGAGCCATCCAACAAGAGTTTGATGACAGAAGCACAATCACCTTCGAATATAGCCTGAGAGATACCAATAGCTGAAGCAAATTAAAGGCTTTCAAATGGATGAGCATCAAAAGGTATAACTTGAGCATACACTAAGGATCGATGGTGATTCCGGATAATAAATAGGGTAAACTGTTTAACTAATTGGCTAACTCTATTGTTACTGTTTAACTATTGTCTTCCACTCAGTCACATATGACATCCCGTGACTAATATTTTTTTCAAAAATACCAAAAATATCCTGTTCTCCAAAATCCCCGGCCACCACTGGTAGAACCCCACTATTGTCCAAAAACCCCCTCGGTTTTTCCTTTTAACTTCTTTCATCTCTCTCGATCCATCGAACACAATGGATCAACAAACATTCAACGAACTGATCCTCTGTGACCCAACTCGCCTGTCGGAACTAAAGTTGGAGGAGTTCCTGAGGCGAATAATGGCGCCAAAGACCGGCGAGAACGAGAACAGGAGCAACAGAGAAGAGAGTTGGAGAAGATAACATCTAGAAAGCGAGAAACTCTGGCGAAACCGACGAGTTCTCCAAAGCCATGCTCTCCGTGCTGGAAACAATAGAGACATGATCGTTATGCCGGAAGCAACAGAAATAGGGCCGCACGGGTTGAGCCCCTCAAAATTTTCAACCGGAAAAGATGCTTCTATTGAAATGGGGAAGTTGCTTCCCCACCGGCGGTGGAGAATTGAGGGATAAAGGAGAGTAGGACGAGAACGAAAGGGAAGTTCTTCGACATTCACAGTCGACGATAATAAAACAGGGGAGAGAGGGAGAGAGAACGAAGGGGAAGAAAAAAAAAGAGAGCGAGAGCCGAGAGAGAGAGAGAGAGAGGACTTGGTGCGAAACCGACTCACACCACCACTGTCAGTTGGCTACATCCAATGAAGCTTCGTCTCTGGTCTCTGTGCATTATATAGAAATGAAGAAGATGATGTTCAAGGCTTCGTCTTTGGCCTCTGGTTTTTGTTGGGTGGTGTTGTTGACCGGCGAGTTTAGGACTTGGAGGCATTAAAAGAGCACTCAAAGTTTGCGTGCAAGAAGGACCTGCTAGTGGTAGTTTTCTCCGCCTCGAGACAGGAAGCTTTGACGGAGCCAATGGCCATCAGTGGCCATTTAAACGCAGTTTCCAACAAAAAGGTGATTCATAGCAGTAATGGGAATAATACGAGAGAAGATTGACGAGATGGATGGTGGAGATGGGTTAAATGGCAACGAAGGTATTAGCTCGGACACCTTCTTCGGTAGTAGTGGTGATGGTGACGAGGACGGGGATGACGACGACGGCAGATCGAGAAATGCCCTTTCTTCTTCTTCTTCTTCTTCTTCTTCTTCTTCTTTTGTAGAAATGGAGATTGCAGCAACATGCTCACTAAAAACATTGGGAACAATGGCAACCACCGACGGAGAACAGCGACGGATCTGCCCTTCTCTTTTTTTTCCTATGCGTTTTGGCCAAACCAAGCAGCAGATCAAGTAGTAGGGGATCTCCCCTGTTTGTCTTGCTGAAGCTCTCCAAAAGCTGACAGATCCGCCACTGCTCTTCGTCGCTTGGTCCGACCAAAACACACAGCAAAGCAGCGGCGGATTTCCTGTGTATTCTGTTATTCTATCTATGATGGGAAAAAGGAGAGAGAAAGAGGGAAAGGCTGATGGGGAAAAGATAGAAAGAAATAAGGGTTGCGAGAGAAACAGATCTAAAGGGTAAATTAGTCTTTTACCTTTTTGTTAACAGGAAATTAAGGGGTGTTAACGGTAAGGTAAATATTAGTCAATTGTCAAAAACAATAGGGATAGCATTAGTCAATTTTCAAATAGTAAGGATACACTTAGTCAATTTACTAAACGATAAATATAGTTTATGAAATTTACCCTAATAAATAATTCCAATAGTAGAATGAGAGGTTAAGATTACTATATCAAAAATAATTTTCATATAGCCTTGAGAGAAGTTGGATTTGGTCCTCAAGGGAAGACCTGCTTGCTCACATCGTTCACATAGTCCCTTGCAACCTTGTATTGGGAATATCTCCCCATGAAAAAAAGGTATGCAAGTATGAAGATGTAAGGTTGTGAGTATGGTGTAAGCATAATCTTGTGAGCATTGAATCCAATCTCGCCTTGAGTAAAAATAAATGTTCCATGGTTTTTAAAATCGACCCGGTGACCGAACTGATTAGGGACTATTCAAACCGAATGCTCAGCCCATTATGACAAAAAAATAAAAAATGGTTAAAACCGTTTGAACGTTAACCACCCTGTTCAACGGTTTGCTAACCAAAACCAACGATTTTAGGGGGAAATCCGGTTTTTGGGAAAAACGAAACCGATCACTCCCAGTTTTTCTGGTCCAATCTAGTTTTGAAAACCATGAAATGTTCAATAACATTTGGGTGCAATGGAAAAACTGTTTAGGCTGTAAAGGCATCAACAACATCATGATTCCATTTCTTGCATGGTACGGTGGTCGATAAGTTTAGCAACTTCCAATGAGTTTTGCTCACTTTGTGGAGAGAGGGGGCATAACCATTTGGCAACCATGGATCATTCAAAGAATCAATTTTCCATCCATTACCTACAATCCACTGCCAACCCTTACGTAAATGAGATCCCACGCCAAATGTAAGGGGGGTTCTTTTTCTGGATTTTGAGAGGGGGGAAAGTTAGTTAATGGGATTTTGGTTCCCATTGACTAAGAATCCCATGTTCATTTTTCATATTTATGTGGGGATTAAGGAAAGTTTATTTTCTTGGGCATCACTTATCCGAGTAAATGATACCCATCTCCTAGGTGGGTACATAACTTTCCCACTAGGTGGGAAAATTGCTAACACTTGAATGGGACAAAAATGCCCCATTTAATGGATTTTTAATAACTAAAATGGTCATTACCTTATTTACTTAGGAGCATATGGATAAATGTACTTATCTAGGTAAGTGTTTCCCAAAAAAAACTTATCCAAGTAATTGCATTTACTTAGATAACTAGCTTACCAAAAAGTGAAAGAAACCTAAAAGTCCCCCTCTTTGCCTTTAAGGTTCCAGAAATTTGAATTTTCCATGTATTTGGCTCAAATACCTTAGTCTATAGAGCATCAGGTTCAATAAAAAAATGCCAACCCAGTCAGTTTAATTATTCAGGCTCTATTCTTCACACTAACATCATAAAAGACAAGCCCACCATAATATTTTTGACTAAAGGAAATGAAACCATTTGAGCAAATGCAAAGCAATATTCCTATCTGAACCAGACAACCAAAAATCATGACATGTAATGTTTATGTCATAGCAACTTTTCTGCATGAGATATTGTGGGACTGCCTCTAAGGTGGACTTAATCAACACAGATATTGAGATATCCAATGCATATATTTGCTCCACTTTCGGGAATATTTCTTTGATAGTTCATAAAGAGTACCGACTGCAGAAGCTTCGCTGCATTCCTATTTAGATAGGCCACCGATAATCCACCATAGTCAAAGAATAAGCCTTAGACCTTGTGTCGGCTTCTGATTTTTGAATCACGATAAGATCGTTATCAAAAGAATCTGATCTTAGTCAAAAGAAGTAGGTAACCACAGCATGTACGATGAAGGGCCAAACTCCAATATCATGGAATCATCGATCTTCGAAGACTACTAAACATTTTTAGTAAGTAGAGGTGTAAAGTAGGCTGTGCCAGGTCGGTATGGCACAGCCCGTGGGTAGTCCATATAAAGTGCGGGTCGTGTGCCATTCTGGCCCATGGGTCGTGCCTCCCAAGGTTTAAAGTATTGGAAACGTAAGATGTATAGAAAGTTAATTTTAAGAGATATATTGGAATATGTTTTATATACAGATGAAAAATCAAGATATACATAAATATGATAAAAATTCAAATAAATTTTAAAAAATATATTATTAACTATATTTACAAATTTTATATGATTGTAAATACGTTATTTAAATGCAAAAAATCATAATTTAATGATTTATATAAAGTGTGACATATTGGGACACAATTAGTAACTGTTAAAAAAGATAATGGAATAATTAAATGTAAAAAAAACAAAAAAACTAAAATGTGAATGTCAATTTTCAAAAACCAATATATTAATCTTAATATTTATTAGTATATAAGTTTTAATAATTAATTCTAGCATTTATTAATAAAAACTTATCATTCATTAAGAAAAGTGAAAATTTAATTAAAACTAAAAATACATATAGTCATAGCAAGCAAATATGTGTGGTTCATTGGCAAACGTGTGGTTGTTAAAACGTAAAATCAAGTGATAAGGTTCTAATCTTGCTATAGGTAAACTTTGAAATTTTTACACTAATAAAACGAAATTAATGATAGGGGATCATTAATTAAAGGAATTAATGATATAATTTGAATTAGGTGCTAAAATGCAAATTTAAATTTAAAATTTCCTTCGAGTAATTGACTAATTAATGAGAGATTATTAGCCGATACGTATGAAAAGAAACGGAATGTATGATTATTAGCCAAGGCTTGTGACCAAGCTTGGCCATGGACTGGGCCAAATCTATTTTTGCCTATTTATTTAAAAAAAAACTGAAAATTTTAATTTTATATGAATTTTGATGTATACAATTTTTTATATATACAATAATTAAATAAATTAGTATAATAAAATTGAAAGCAATTGTTTATTTTATTAATATATTATATACTTATATTATTATATAATTATAATTTATATAATATATTATATATTATATATAAATATATAAAATACCTAAAACCCTAGGCCCAACATGGCATGGACCATCGTGCCAGGCCGGTCACCTCTACTCGTAAGCTTGCAGCCTTAATAAACTTTATTTGAAAGTTGAACTCCATGGGCAACTTAGATGGCTTAGGCTCCATTTAGCATGTCTTTCCGTGTGGTCTTTCGGCTGTTTACAAATTTGATAGATCGTGTTGAGTTTTTTTTCCCCATTTGGTCAGTAATAGATATAGTCACCAAATTAAAAGTTAGTGCATCAAAAAGACATGATAAACCCATTTTGGGCTGATTTTGGGAAACTCCAAATAGAGATTTTCACATCTTTCTTGCTTTATTCTCACACGTAAAGATGTACAAAAAGACGCATGGTAGCCAAACTAGCTTTGGTATGCTCAAATCTTCATGCAAAAGCTTAATGCATCTTTTGACTGTTAGAACTATTAGAAGATATTCCCAAAAAGATACTTGCCAAACGACCCCTTATATAGCCATGATGCAAAGAAATGATGACATACACATATTAGGTATATGTAAAAGTAGACCAAGATAGTTAACTAATTAAATATCATTGATGTAAAAGTAGACCTAGATAGATGGCTTATTTGGCTAACCGTGGTTCATATGTTGACCTAGATATTTAACTAACGCCTAAAGTTAGGGATCCCTTAGTTATAGATAGGGGGACTATGCACGTGTGCATGGTAAGGGTGTCAATGGACCAGTTTTGGATTGGACCCCGTCTAGTCCAAAATCAACTTGGACAGATTGAATAGATTAGATGGATCAATAAGACATATTGGATTGGACCAATCCAATAAAAAATATTTAGATTGGATTGGACCTGGTCTATCCGTAATAAATTTATATTGGATTGGGTTGGATTAAGCCAGTATTTGGTCCTTGATAAATTTAATAAGAGGTAAACAATCATTCTCAACAATGATTTGTGTAACGTGCCTTATACAGGCCAACTTAAGAGCATAGAAAAGAACAAAAATTTCACTTTTTTCAGCCGAAACCACGGGCAACCGAATAGCTTTATCGAAGAAATCTCCATTTCTATTTCTAATGACATACTTGCACCTAGGGCAGGCTGGGCCGGGCCGGGTTTTAGCCCAACCCTAAGAACTGGGTTAAATCTCCTTTGCTACTTTTGCAGTTTGCCTTCACAAACTTATAAGCCACTAAATATGTATAGCCATTTATAAACCATAAACTTGTAGAGAGTTATTACCCTGTAGAATATTATTTTTGAGTTTTTTTATTTGTCAGAATGCCCGGTCCAAGCCTGAGGTAAAGCCTGAACTATTCAGTCTGAGCCCAGCCTGCATTAAAATTTGATACGCTTGGGTTGGTCAATTATCCTACACTAAAAATTGAAACACCTGTGTGTATATGCATGTATGTATGCACATGTATAATTTATTAAAATATGTATATATATGAATGTATGTATGCGAATGTGTCTACATGTACATATAAACATGTACATAATCAAACTAAGCTTAGGGTGGGATAAAGTTAGGCCGGACTCAGGCTAGGTTCAGGCTTCTTAAGGGCTAGGCCTGAACCCAGTCCGAACTTTTAGGCCCAGGTCCAACACAAGGATGAAAAATTTAAGCCCAATCCATGTAAAAATGAAGACTGGATCAGTCTGAACTTGGGTTGGACTTGGACCCGCCCAAGTTGCAACCCCTACCTGCACCCGCCTTCTCTACGATGCTGGCCATACACATTAAGTGCATGCAATTTGATCCACTTAGTATTTATGAACAAAGTGGATGCAATCTTATTACCCTGCCTTATCTTTTTGTTTTCCTCTCGTACCTAGGTTCGTTTTCTGAATTCTAATATAGGCACTGATATAGACTGGTCGATAACCAATATTTTTTTTTGGGTGATACAACTGGTTGGGGACTTGTAGGTTGGTTGGAACCAAAGTTTTGGTTAGGTCTAATGTTAGAGGTGCAATTTGGATGAGCTCGTTTGGCTTTTGTCAAAATTTGAATGGGTCTGGCTCAAAGGCCCGATCCCAAAGCAATTTCAATGCTAATGATAGGTTGAAAACCTTATTCTTCAGACTTTGCTCATCTATCCCTCTTAGCTTCTTTTCTTTTGTACATGCCATTGAGATAGTCTAAGTAACATGAAATAAACGTTTTTAATTGTCAAATTACAGGTTAAAAGCAAGGTTCAAAGTATCTATACAGGGTGATATGTCGTAGGACGTATCGGCCTGTATCGATAATCTTTTTTTGTTTTTTAATTTTTTCGAATCTGGTTCAGAGGGGCTAGTTTAAGGCCGGTCTACCACTTGCCAATCCGAAACACCCCCTGTAGGGGTGTATCGAAAAGGCTCCGATACAGGCCGATATGTACCTATACTTTAAACCTTGGTTAAAAGTAGGTTTAATTCTTAGCAAGAAAAAAGATAGATTTAATTGTCAGATTAAGGATGTGGCAGTTCAACAAATAGGTAGGTTTAATAGCCAAACTACAAGTTAAAAGTATAGCTGCCAATTAGAACTGGGTGGCTAGGCCTGGTAGTCCTAATTATGAACCATCTAAGGGCTGGCTCAGAATTGGTTTTGCACATTAATTTAGATGGTGTTTGGCGTGTTCAGAATTGGTTTTGCACATTAATTTAGGTGGTGTTTGGCGTATCTTTTTGGCACATCTTTTGGTCTGCAAAAAACTCAAAAGACCAATAAATGATCTTTTCCCATTTGGTATCATATAAAGTGAAGGACCCGAAGATGAGTGCATGGAAAGACTGATCGAAAAAGTCAAAAATCAGGAAGCTTCAAATGAAGCTTTTGGTTTTTCTGTGTTGAAAATACCCTTTCCATATGTTTTTAACAGCCTGGTAAACAATGGCGAGAACCAAACAGTCTTGGTCTTTAAAGAATATAAGACCCCAAAAGATCAGTACATCTTCTTATCTATTGGGCTATTGAAAGATCTACCTAGAAAGGCTTTCCAAACAGCCCCTTTTTTAAGTCGAGTTTGGGTCCACCCTGACATGGATCAGCCCCAAACTATTGACAGCTCCAACACATGTAGATATGATAGAGAATTTACAAAAACCCTATAAATGAGAAACACATTTTAATAATTTATGTGAAGCTTGTACTATTGGAATATACTTACAAAACATTGAAAAATGGTAAAACAATAAAAAGAATAAAAAATGCATGTACACATTACTTAACCAAAATAAAATTCATTAATACTTAAAAACTCTAATTTTAATGATTAATTAGTTGCTTATTTCTATTTTAATTTTATAAAGTTAATTAATATTTAAAATATTAACTTTAATGATCAATCAATTGTTTTCTTTTATTTTTAATTTTTAATTGATATAGTACCAATAAGGGAATTTTGTGGGCCCAGCTCTCATCAAAATTCAATGCACTTGGGTTAGTCGATCAGTCTGCAATAAAATCTGACATGCTTGTTTATATGTATGCATGTATGCAAATATGTGTCTATAACTCTATGTATATAAGTATATATGCATGTATGTATATAGTTGGCTGAGTTTATAATGGGGTGGGGGCCAAATTTAGGCTCCTTAAGGGCTAGGTCTGAGCCCAGTCCAGAAAATTAACAAGGAAACAAAGTTTTAGGCCTAGGTTGTTTTTTTTCTTTTTTTGCAAAAAAAATAGACAAATAGAGAGAGTAGTTTCCATTATCATGAAGAGAACTGTACATGAGGGGATATAGTAGGTCTATATGTTATAGATAATTGCCTTTATAGGCTGTGTAAGCTAGAATATGAGCAACAAAGTTGTGATACTACATGATAAAATTGCTTCCAACCCAGCAATTAGGGCCTAAATTTCTGAGCCATAGCTGTTGAGGACCCAACATTGTAGTCCTTGAGCTTGAATGATGCGTTGGATGATGAATGTGCACTGCATTACCTGAGATAGTATTGTAGGAGCCATCAATACTAAGCAATGCATGAGTATGTGATGGTTGTGGAATGCAAGGGACCAATTATCTTCTATACAGTGGGAGTGCATCTAACATGTAATTATAACTACTCCTGATGACATCTATAGGCATGCAATGGCTTCAAGTGTAGATTTACCTACTTGAGAGAGAAGCTTGGAACTCCATTCTGTGATCCTTTGTGTGATGCGCTCTAGAAGATTAGTGTGAGAGAGATTATCTTTTGTATGGATTTGAATCTTAGATGCTAGATATTTGGTGCACACTAGTGGGTTTTTGACTTTGAGAGTGTGAGAGATAAACTTCTGATGATGTCTAAGCACATTTTTGCTGAACATCATGAAGGATTTGGCATAATTGATTTGCTGACTGGACATGGATTGGAAATTTTAAAGCACTTGGAGAAGTGAACGAATCTATGACATGCCAGCTTTACAGAAGATGATACAATCATCAGCAAACAATTGGTAAGTGATGGGAGTACCATTCCAACATATTTTGACACCTTCAATGAGGCCATCAATGGATGCTTGAGCTAATAGATTGGAGAGCATTTTTATTCCCATGATGAAAGATATGGGGATAATGAGTTTCCTTGTCTTAGGCCTCGTTTTAAATTAAAATGTTCATGGGTCTCACCACCAATCTTGATGGAGGAATTTGGGGTAGAGATACATTGATGAATGAAATTACACCACTTGTTGGGAAAAAACGAATATGCACTCCCTGGACCGGGTTAAACCCTGAAACACCCCCTATAGGGGCGTATCAAGAAGCCTTGTGATGGGAGTAAAACCGACCCCTGGTCAACTAGACATGTGGCATGCATAGGAGAGCTGTTGACTGACCTAAGAGATGAACATCGGAGACCTAGCTTGATCTCAGGCCAAGATCAGTCACCTTGGGTTTGTGAGCCCGTCTCATTGGGAGATATGCGACCTAAGGGATGGATCGCCTCGAGCTCTCGCGAAGTCCCTGAGAAACGGATGATCGAGATGACTGTTGAACCGAAGTCGAGGAGGTAGTTCCTACCGAGATGGATTATTGAGGCCAGAATAGAACCTCACCATGTATCCAAAGAGTGACTGCTTGGCAACCTATGTGGCAGAGTAGTCAACACGTAAGACATCAATGGGCCCCAGGTCTACACCATGCATTTGTAATGTGGCATACCACTTAGCCCAACATGCCACACCGAGCACCACATGGCTAGGTCGCCTAACAAGTGGCCTTGACTAAATCCCAGGTGGCCTGACCGGCCCCAGGTGTTTAAGGCCAAATACTAGGTGTCTCAAGGTGTGGCATATGCCCCACGCTTGACCGACATGTGTAATCTTAGACATGCAATAGAAACCAATATAAAGGTAAGAACAACATTCAAATGGACAAGTTATTTTCATTAGATTCTCACCTACCCTCCTAGATAGCTCAGTGCAGTAACTTAATCGTCAGAGTTACAAGCCCATGATATCACCCCATGCTCTTTGACTTTCTTCATTCCATTGCAGATTAACACCGAGTTGTTCTAAGGACCAGGATGATTTTCAATGGCATCAATTGGTGCTATTTGTGGGAATCTTTGAACAAAAATATATCCCTCTACTCTACCAACATGTTGTAGACTTTAAGGCATACCCATTGAACTTCTCACCATTCTCCTAGTGAGACCTCCCGAGGAAGACCCCGATGCTCTCCCTCCCTGGAGAGACTAGACAGAGTTAGCTGAGAGGATTTTGATGATCTGGTTTGTATTGTCAAAGATACGAGCCTTAGAGTTCACGCAAGAGATGAGCTTATGCAGATAGTCAGACAAGCAACACATGACATGGCAATGGAAGCCCACCAAAACTAGTAGTTGCAACCACCTCAAGGAGACCACTCAATACAATTGATTCAGAAAAATCAAGTTGTATATCCTATTCAGAAGGTACAAAAGCATCAGCCAGTTCCATCACCGTCGTTGCTGGTTGATCCGCCAGCTCGGCATAATGAAAGGCGTTCTGAACGAAGAGACAATCCGCCTTCTCGCTATGACCGATACTGGGAAAAGCGAACCGAGAGATAAGGAGACAAGAGAAGAGACCAGTACAACAGGCACCATCGACACCTAGTTCCGCTTGCTCAAAGCTCGTATGTCTCAAGAGAGATTAGCAAATCTAACTCCTCCCTAAAGATGGATCACTTACGAGCTTTTGAGTAGCCCAGAAGACGTCGACATCAATCACCAACAGGTAATCGAGGCGAGCAAAGGGAGCATCCTAATAAGCTTGACCCAACTCACCAAGAAGTAGTAAATAAACTTACCAGTCTAGTACCTAATCTGGTTAAGTCATCACCTCTTATCCTAGAAATTTTGTCAGAACCGAGACTGCGAGGGTTTATGACCCCCACTTTTGAGACTTATGATGGAACAACTAACCCAATAGACCATATAGGGAGCTTTCCAACTCTAATGTTATTCCATGGCGCATCGGAAGCCAGCATGTGCATGGCCTTTCCCACCACTTTTAGGAAGGCAGCCAAGTTGTGGTATTCTAGGTTGCCACTCCGGTCCATAGAGAATTGGACCTAGTTCTCGGAGCTATTTATTACTCAATTTTCCTCCAGCCACATGTGCTAGAAGATGGCAGTTATGTACTTATGTTGATGCCCATCAAGTAGAAGGCTAGGGAGAGCCTAAGAGCATATGTGTAGAGATTAAAAAACGAGGCGGTGGAAGTTAGCAACCTTGATTCCACTGTTGTGATGGCAACAATAGTTCGTGGTGTAAGAGACAAGTACTTCAGTTTTTCCCTGACTAAGACACCTCCTTGTGGCATGGAGTTCTTGAAGCAAGCTACGAAATATATGAACGCTGAGGAGGCGTATCAAATGAAGGACTATAAAAAAAGAAGAAGAAGAAAAGAGGATGGGGAAGACCGAGATGGGCGAAAGAAGGCAAAGAGGCCCAAGGGTAAGGGGTCATCAGCATGCTCTCGAAATCCACCTCAAAAGTTCGAGGCGTACACCCCCCCTAAACACCCCTTGAGGTCAAATACTAATGCAAATACAGAGTGAAGAATACCTAAAATGGCCAAAGCAACTGAAAGGGAAGCCGACCAAATACAATCAGAAGAAGTATTGCAAGTTCCACTAAATAATTGGACATGATACAGAGGATTGTTACGACTTGAAGAACGAAGTCAAAGAACTAATAGTGAGAGGCTACCTAAATCAATTCTTGAAGGACACTCGGGCGACAGAAAAGAAGAAGGAACATGAAGACATCGACGACCTTCAAGATGGGACCGCGGGAATAATCAACGTTATTGTAGGAGGATCAACGATGGCCAGATGTAGCCAAACCACAAGAAGAGCCTTAGTAAGAGAATTGCAAATCGATCACGGAGCCTGGCTTGAGAAAAAGCCTAAGACCAAGCCCATCGTGTTCACCGATGATGACTTGAAGGATGTTTGGTTCCAACATGATGATGCCTTGGTCGTCACCATGATGGTGGCAAATTACCTGGTAAAAAGAATTTTGATTGATTCTAGAAGTTCAATTGACATCTTTTTTTTGACAGCTTTTGAGTAGATGAAATTGGACAAGAAGAGACTTGCCCTGACTGACCAACCTCTGGTCGGCTTTTTAGGGGATGTGGTAAGACCAATTGGAAAGATTTGCTTGTCGACAACAATGGGGGTTGCGCCAAGACAAGATAGTGCCATGATAGAATTCCTTGTTGACTCACCTTCACCATACAATATTATCTTTGGTAGACCCTTGCTGTACGCCCTCCACAACGTGGTATCGACATACCACCTAGCGATGAAATTCCCTACTAAAAATGGCTTGGGGACAGTCATGGGAAATCAACTTGAATCCTGGCAGTGTTACATGGTGGTGCGGAAGGGAAAACAACCTGCGGATTTATAGAAGACGAAGAGCCAAAAGAAGAATTCAGCCACAAAAAACAAGCAAGTCGTGGCCGTTGATCTAGACTGATCGACAAAGGAGAATGCTAGTCAATCACAGCCTGTAGAGCAGATTGTAGCAGATCCCATCTCGGAAACAGAGCCAGAAAAAATGGTTCAAGTCGGTTCTCTCCTTCCTTTCGACCTGCGAGACGAGTTGTTAATATTTTTGTGTTTAAATTTTGATGTATTTGCATGGTCCACGATCGACATGCCAGGGATTGACCCTTCGTCATAACTCATAATCTTAATGTCAACCTAAATGCTAGACATGTAGTGTAGGCGGAAGTTTGCTCCTGAACGTTTAAAGGTGGTTGAGGAAGAGGTCGGGAAGTTGCTAGACACCAACTTCATCAAAGAGGTGGAGTACCTGGACTAGGTTAGCAACATAGTGCTTGTGAAGAAGCCAAATGGGAAGTGGCGGATTTGTATTAATTACACTAACTTGAACAAAACCTTCCCCAAAGATTGCTTCCCTTCACCTCGTATAGACCACCTAGTGGGTGAGACCTCGGGATACGAGCTTCTTAACTTTATGGATGCATTTTCTGGTTACAATCATATCGTGATGGACCCAAATGACGAAGAGAAGACAACTTTTATAACTAAGACATGTCTATTTTTCTATAAAGTAATGCCCTTTGGCTTAAAAATGCCGGGACCACATATCAAAGTCTTGTAAACAAGATTTTCAATGAATTAATAGGAAAAAAATGTTGAAGTTTATGTCAATGATATGGTGGCTAAAAGCTAAGTTGCACATGATCATATAAATGACCTGAACGAGATATTGAGGTGTTGAGGGAGTACCAACTTAAACTCAACCCGAATAAGTGTATTTTCGGTGCCACCTCGGGAAAATTCCTTGGTTTTCTTATAACTCGATAAGGCATCGAAGCTGACCCCGAAAAAGGTTCAGGCTATTTTAGACATGCAACCCTTGGGATCAATTAAAGAAGTTCAACACTTAATAGGAAGGATAGCTGCCCTTAGCCGATTCATCTCAAAGCTCGGAGGTCGATGTTTACCGTTCTTCAAGAGGCAATCAAGAAAGCTAAAGACTTTGAGTGGACACAAGAGTGCTAGAATGCCTTCGAGGAACTAAAATAATTACTCATCTTGCTTCCTCTAACGACAACACCAGAGCCTGGAGAGGTGTCGTTTCTATCTTTATCTGGTAGTGATGAAGTTATAAGCTTGGTGCTCACACAGGAGGTAGACCGGATTCAATGCCCCATTTATTTTGTCAGCATGGTGTTGCGGGACGCTAAGACAAGATACCCGAGCATAGAAAATTGGCTTATGCCCTAATCATCTCAACTCGAAACTCCATCCTTATTTCTAGGTGCACACCTTTGTGGTTCTGACTAATCAACCACTTCAACAGGTGTTAATAAAGCCTGAGGTTTTGGGAAGGTTGACCAAATGGTTGGTTGAACTTAGTGAATTGGATGTGAGATATGAACCCCGACCAATGATCAAAGCCTAAGCATTGGCTGATTTTATTGTAGACTGCACTTTCACATCAAAACAACCCACCGTAAAACAACCATATTCCAGCTTGGCACCTATTCTTGATCCGGAGCCGTTGACGACTTGGATTTTATATGTAGACGGATCGTCCAACCATAATGGAGTGGTTTCAGGCTTATTTTACTTGGCCTCGAAGAAGAAGTTAAGTTGGAATACACACTACACTTCGAGTTCAAGGCATCCAATAACGTGGCTGAGTGTGAAGCATTAATCGTCGAACTAAACTTGGCCAAAGAAGTCAAAGTGACAAAGCTCATGGTGTACAATGACTCTCAGCTCATCGTCAACAGGTTACAAGACTTTACGTAGCTTGGGAACCCACTATGGCCAAGTATCAAGCAAAGGTACAAGGGTTACTCCACCACTTTGAAGAGTTCCACATCTTCTAGATTCCTAGGTTGCGCAATATGCAAGCAGATGCATTATCAAGACTAGCTTGCTTGACATAAATTAATTCTCGAAGAACCATGCACGTTGAAGAATTGCAGTGACCAAGCATTCTGGATACTCCTACTACCGAGGTCTCCTCAGTCTTGGCATCAGAACCGAGCTGGATGGACTCAATATTAAGTTATTTGCGGACAAGTGCCCTACCATCAAGTCAGTTGCAGGCCAAGAGAATACAAAGAAGGTTGTCTCGATACACCGTCATTAGAGATTAGCTATATCGGAAGTCATTCACCCTACCATACCTCAGGTGTCTCAGGCCTTTTGAAGCTAAACATGTGCTCCAAGATATCCATCCAGGAATGTGCGGAGCACACACGGGGTCAGGTCGTTGGCTCAGAAAGCATTGTGGCAAGGATATTATTGGCCCACCATGAAGGCCGATGCACTTCGTTCTGTTGAACGGTGTGATTTTTGCCAACACCATGCAAATATCCCTTGCCAACTTGCGGCCGACCTCCAATTCCTTGTTAGTCCGTAGCATTTGCGCAGTGGGGAATCAACTTACTAGGACCCTTTCCACAGGCAACAGGACAACACAGGCAGCTCATAGTCGCTATTGACTACTTTACAAAGTGGGTTGAGTCCGAGCTTCTAGTTGCGGTTACATTTCACAACATCTAGAACTTCATGTGGAAGAACATTATTTCTAGATTCGGCCTACCTAGGGTGCTCGTCTTGGACAATGGAAAACAGTTCGACGACATGGGGTTTCAAAATTGTTGTAGAGAAATGGGCATCCACCAACAGTTTACCTCGATCAACCATCCACAATCTAATGGTCTATCCGAGGTGACAAATTGCACATTGCTTCAAGGGTTGAAGACTCAACTGGATAGAACTAAGGGACAATGGGTAGAGGAACTCCCCAATGTGCTCTGGGCATATCAAACTACAAGTCGGACAACCACCAAGGAGATGCCCTTCAACCTGGTGTTTGGAACAAAAGTGATGATCCTAGCCGAAATTGAAGTGACCACATTACGGATGAAGACCTATCAGGAAGACCTCAACAAGGATGAGCTCAGGAACCTAGACTTGAATAAGGAAGTGAGAGATCAGGCTCACGTACAAATAACCGCTTACCAACAACAAGTGGCTTGGTATTACAATGCCCAAGTCCGAAAAAGAAGTTTTAGGGTAGGAGACCTCGTCCTCAGAAGGTGATTGTGCCCGAGTCAGAAGCAAGGAAGCTCGGGCTGAACTGGGAAGGTCCTTACAAGGTCATCAAGGTGCTAGGCTTGATGACCTACAAATTGGAGACCATGGGAGGGCGAGTTGTACCCCACACTTGGCATGCTGTAAATTTGAGAATGTTTTATGTATGAGATTGCTTGGAATTGGAATAAAAATTCTAAGTTTCTCTGTCTAAAAAATGCTACAACTCAGCTTGGAAGTAACCGATGTGGGAATACATAACTCGACACTATGTAAAAAGGAACTCCATAAAGCATAAAAGTGTCGAGACAGGAACTCGATCCCCACTGGGATGACTCGAGCAAATCGATAAGTTAGCTCGAGAAATGAGGGATTAATGGTAAGGGGTTAGTAACTCATCTGAGGTGGAAAAAATGTGGGCAAGTGACTCAAGTCAAATAACTCAGTAAGAACCAAAAACATAACAAAATAACATTTCTATTACTAATCAAAAGAAGGTCAGTACATGGACATTCAAAAAAAAAAGAGAGAAGTAGTAACAATGTTCATGACAGAAAATCTGAGCATAGCAGCTCGAAGAGTACATCAAGAAGGATCTAAGGATTAAAGGGTCATTGGGTGGTTTGATCGATAGAAGCCTGGTCACTAGGAGTTGTAGAATCGGACCTTGTGGTCGCTACTTCAGCACCTTCCCCCTTGGTGTCGTTGTCTACATCAGACGCTAGAATAAGATCTTTAGAGGCGTCCATAACTTTCAGCTTGTTGATGGGACAATCTAGGAGGGTAGCCACAAGAAGCCTACATAACCTGAAGCCCATCCATACGAAGGGCACTACGAAATCGAGATTCTCGGCTTCAAATTCTGGGGAGGCTCTGAAAGCAGCAATTTCCTCCTCGCGGGCCCCGACTCTTCCCTAATCTTTATGAGTTGCGCCTTCAATGCCTCTTTCCTCTCCTGACTGGCTTTGAGCTTGGTGGGTGACTTCTAGCATTCTATCTCGGAGGTTTGGAAACTAGACTCAACGATAGCTGCTCGGTGATTAGAAACAACCGCCTCGTATTCAGCCTTAAGAAACGCCAAGTTAGATTCCACCTAGGACTTCTCCACTGTTATCTTGTTAGTCTCGCCCAAATACCCTTCCTCGTTCCAAGCCAAGTTATCAACTCAGTCTTGTTGGTTGCATGCTCTCGCACAAACCCCTTGAGCCATGGCATTGATATGAAGCATCGAGATAAAGTTAGAGGGCTCGGCGAGGAAGAAATAAGAGTAGAAGAGAGAAGAACAAATAGTTTACCTTCATAAGATACTTAAAAAAGACAACTCTCCATCACATCAAAAGGAAGGTTCTCCATCTCTTCCCAAGACGAAGGCAGAAGTCGGAGTGTGCTTGATAACACACGAGGCCATAAAAGTCCTCATATTAATGGGAACACCGTGTGCATGACCCACCGAAGCAGCGCCGAAGGACAAAGATGGAGCTTGACTTGAAACAACTAAAAGAAAAAATGAAAAGGAAAAAGAACTTGGGAGAAAAAGACTCACCCAAGATGGACCGAAGGACAAAGATGGTGCGAAATGAGAAACAAAACAGACCTTGGGAACAGACTCTCCAACCTCAAATGGGGACCATTCCATAGGTGAATGTGAGAATGGACACCCCATGGGGTCCCTATTTATAGGCAAAGGAAGCGGACGACGGACGACTGAGATCAAATGTAACCAACGGTTGGACTCCTCGAGGGACTAATTCAATTAACCGTGTTTTTGAAATCTGAATTGGATTGATAAACAATGTCAAGTCCATGTGTAAGATCGACACATCTGTCAAAATCCTCCCAAGCGACATTTCCAAACATACCAAATGGGATTAAAGACAAATAGATGACCAAACATCCAAAGAGAGCCGCTACTGGCAAAAAGACTTCCTTTACTCGAGTCGAGCCACCTCAAGTTCAAAAGTGGGGGCAACAAGTGATGGGAGTAAAACTGACCCCTGGTCAACTAGACACATGGCATGCATAGGAGAGCTATCGACCAACCTAAGAGCCGAACATCGGAGACCTAGCTTGATCTTGGGCTGAGATCAGTCACCTCAAATTTGTGAGCCCGTCTCATTGGGAGATTGCGACTTGAGGGACAGACTGCCCTGAGCTCTCATGAGGTCCTTGACGAATGGACGAGCGAGATGACTGTTGAAGCGAAGTCCAAGGTAGTTCCTACTGAGATGGATTACCGTCAGAGGCAAGCATAGAACCTCCCCATGTGTCCAAAGAGTGACTACTTGGCAACCTATGTGGCAAAGTAATTGACACATAAGACATCAATGAGCCCTAGGCCTACACCATGCATTTGTAACGTGTCATGCCACATTGAGCACCACATGGTCAGGTTGCCTAATAGGTGGCCCTGACTGTGCCACAGGTGTTCAAGGCCAAATACCAGGTGTCTCAAGGTGTGGTAGATGCCCCATGCTTGACCAACATGTGTAATCTTAAACGTGTAGCCGAAACCTATATAAAGGTAAGAACAACATTCAATTGGATAGGTTGTTTTCATTGAATTCTCACCTAACCTCCTAGATAACTTGGTGTACTAACTTAATCATCGGAGTTACAAGCCTGGGATATCACCTTGAGCTCTCTAACCTTCTTCCTTTCTTTGCAGATTGACACCGAGCTGTTCCAAGGACCTGGACAATTTCTGGTGGCATCACCCCCGATACGATACATATCAGCCAATACGACTCGATACGTATTAAAACTTCGAACCTTGCCCCAAACAAACCCATGACATAACCAAGAACTACAAAGAAAGCCAGAGGGTTACAAATGCCATACAGGTGTTCATCAGAAAAATAATCCTGTGCATCGGTAATGGCTGCAATCGACTGGTTCCATGAGAAGGTAGCACGTATCTACAAAACGATGCACCAAAGAGCCAAAGGTTGGTGGAGAAGCACCTTCTTCTTCACCACAAACGTCACTGCAATCACCTCTTCCATCTTAATTGCAAAGGAGCTAGACAATGCTACCAGGCCAATAGAACCATTCAATCACCTCACCACGCAACACAGGGTTTGTAAAATTGATTCTTCTTGCAAAACTCATAAATACAACAGTTATAGTATTATCAAGTTAATGCTAGATCTAGCCTTCCCAAATAGAAAATGCAATGAAGTAGTAGTTGACTGGCTCGTGCAAGTATGCAAGAGGAGAGATAAGGTAACAAAACAAAGGGAGGGAGAGAGAGAATGATCGATACAATTAAATAATTCTAAACAATAAAGAATGAAATTTAAAATTATTAAAATCTATTTTAGGTACAAAAATGTGAAGATTAAGAATAAATTTATAATTTATTAATAACAATTATTAAATAATAAATAAATATTATAGACATTTATCAAATGCTAGCAAATTCAGATTAATTGAGTAGATTTAGACACATGGAATATTACAACTTACATCATTTAGGCCTCGTTCATTTTTCAGTAAATTACTTGTATGGGTAAGGGTTTTCTAGCCTTTTAGGTAAATGCATTTATTTGTGTTTTTTTAATCATCAAATATATCCAAATAAGTTGCGCAATTTATCAATTTATCCATATATTCTATTTTTATAAGGGGCAAAGTATTCTATTTATTCGTTGTTGTTTTAACGTTTTTCCTTCTTAGGTGGAAAAGTAATTTATCCACTACGAAGAAAGGTATTACTTTCTTGAGTAAATGATAACCAAGGAAAAATACATTTATACTTACCATGAGTCGCAAGACCCACATGACCTCCTCCCAACTTATCGAAGAAGCAGAGAATGCAACATTAGACTATCGAGCAACTTCATTAATGCCAAAGCTCAAATTAGAAAAGCAATTTTTCATTGCTGAGCTCAAAATTGTTTTATACTTAACTAATGCCTAACTAGCTTCTAACCTTTTTGATGGCATTTAAATTCACCAATGAGAAAGATCTCCCGTGTACACCTTGTTACAATTACAAACACTTTGTTAGAGTCCTTGGGGTCATGGTTTTCAAACTGCCATTGATCCAGACAATCGGACCGTTAGGCTCGGGAACCATATAGATAACTAGTTCCGTTTTATCCCAAAGCCAATCCTTGGCCAAAAATTGTTGAATCGGTCAATAAACTATTGACTTGGACAGTCGAAATGTCAACCGTTCAACCTATTCAACGATTTTGGCCATTTTTAAATTTTAATTATTTTTTATTTTTTAATATATTTTGTTAAAATGGATCATTCATTCGGACTGAATGGTTGAACCGTCAAACCTAAAAACCGGTAGCTATAACAATTCCGGTTTCAGGTCATTTTTTAAAACATTACTTGGGGTGAGGACTCGAAAGGTCAACTCAGGATGAGGTGAATAAGTGAGTTTAAGGTGTGAAAGGTGAATAATGAAATAAAATGCTTTGGGGTAAATGAGTAAATGCATATCCATTTATACATATCCTGGTGTACTTGGTACACGTTCCAATACCCTACCCACTTGATCTGACACCACACAACTCATTGTAGGTTCCACCATAAGAGTGGGATCCACCATTTATTAGATGTGTGGTGTGAGATGATGTTGATAGGGTGTTAAAACTTATTTTGTTGGTAGGTGATCTAGATTAGTTGGGCCCTACCCTATAGCCAATTTGTTGACAATTAGCTGATGACAACTCATAGGAGTGTCAATTGTATTTGAAAAGCCTATTTTGAATTCATAATTGAATCAAATTTGGATAATTCCAATGTCATAATTGGTTGAATTTGGATATCTTATTTATATCATTTAAGCAATTGAATCAAATACAAATATGATATGATCTTTTTCGATTCGATAAATATCCAAATTTGATCAATTATGTAATTTTTATATATAATAAATATATAAAATATTTAAATATTTTATATAATTTATTGATATAATAATTAAATTATATAAATAACTTATATATTTTATATAAATAAAATATCTATTTTATATATTTGTTAATTATCCAAAATAATTAATCGATAAAATTCAAATCAAATTGAATCGAATATTCAAATATTCACAAGATCTTGAATTCAAACATTGACGTTAAATTCAGATATCAATTTTTCTACTTATATTCAAATACATATATTATCTGATTCAATTCGAATTCAATCCGTTTACACCCCTAATAACAACCGGAGCCGAACCCAACCTAAAACAAAAAAATTAGAATAGGGTTGACTTCAACCCGATCTAACACGGTCCGACTTGAACCCCAAGACCCAAGTTGTACTCCGCTAAAGTCCTAGGTCCTAACATAACACACAATTCTGTCATTTTCTCTCTCAGCAGGAACCCAGAACATAACGAGCCCATCTGTGAGCGAGTCCGAAGCTCTATGAGAATAGATGACAACGGGTCAATCACGATAAGCCATGTCGACCAAAAATGTGGGACCTGGAGCTGACGTGGTGTATTGTGATTGCCCCAGTAATCCAAGTGGAACCATCACGATAAGCCATGTCGTCCAAAAATCCACTTCACGTTTGTTCCTTTAACACGTCGTATTGACTATTGACTTGGAAAAGTCCGAAATGATTCCGAGTCGGAGCGAACCTTGTTCCTTGTCAGCCGAGTTGACTGATATCCGAAACAACCGAAATCTCACAACTTTCCGCGTATAAAAACCACGGCACACGTCGTCCCTCTCTCTCTCCATGAATCCGCTGTCGTCCCATGAATACTCGTCTAGCGTCGCTCTCTGTCTCTTTCTCTCGCCGTCTCGCCCTCGCCCTGAAACGTTCCGCATCTTTGATGCATCAATCCTCGGAAAGCATAGACCATGCCCATCAACGATTTCGACAAAACGTGATCGTGATGCGGCACGGTGACCGGATTGACAACGCAGAGCCCTTGTGGGTCACCACGGCGGTGCGCCCCTGGGACCCACCGCTCACGGAAGCCGGCAAAGTCCGAGCTTTCTGCACCGGGAGGGAGCTTCGTGACAAGCTTGGTTTTCGGATTCACAGAGTGTTCGTTTCGCCTTTCCTCCGCTGCATCCAAACCGCTTCGCAGGTCGTCTCTGCTCTCTGCGCCGTTCAGGATGACCCTACCAATATGAACTCCGAAAAAGTAGCTATAAATCCCTCTAAGCTCAAGGTCAGATCAGCATCATCTCATTCTTATTTTTTTTTTTTTTCCTTCCTAATTGAATCATTTGTTGGTAGTCGACTGAGTCTGCGTAATACTGATTAGTGGGTCTGTGTGTTTCTCTGTAGATTGAATGATCCCATTTTTTGCTATTTGAATAGACACACTATTATTAGCAGATAGTGAAGAATTAGTAGAACACTAAGTAGAATTTGATTCAACTTTCTTATACTCCTCATGGAGAGGTCAGATGCATTAGAGAGAAGAGGATATCCTTTGAGTAGAGGCATCAAGTATCTTTAATGAAAGGTTTTACTTCACAATATTATGTGTGCACTGTGAACAGTGCATTCACTCATGCCGTTCTGATCTTAATATCTTCTAATTTGATTCAAGGGTCCTAATTGGAAATAAAATCAGTAATTCCTTTAGTTCAATCAACCAGAAGAAGTGCATTGGCAGAGGGAGATGGCAGTGTAGTTTCACTTGTCAAGCAGCTAGACAAAAGACACGGCTTGTTCACTCATTATTTGGTTTTATGTGATTTTAGCTTCTAGGAAACATTATTGGTAGCATAGAATTGGCAACCTGATTATGAATAAAATATTGGTTGTTCTTCATGACTCAACGCTTGGATCTTATTTCTGGCTTTGAAATTGACCCTATCTGTAGTTTCTGCTGAATTCTTTGGTTATCAATTGATCAAGTCTGCAAGCTGGAGCTTGGCTCATGGGTTGCCATTATTGCAGCAGATGGTATATAAAGGGAAATTACCCAATGATGGTCCCAAGTCCCAACTATACAAGGTCTTGGGATTTAGTCCGTCTCTACCATGGTTGGATGAAAGCGTCCAACAACCTCTTGATTTTTATATCTAGATCCTAAATCTTAAACCTTAAACCCTAAGCCCTAAACCCTTAAATACTAAAATTTAAGTGTAAAATGCATTTGATCACACAAATGTCCTCCTAAGTCTGATGGTAGGAGCCAATATTTCCTCCAAGTTCTTGGGAGGGGTGAACTGGATAAGGACAATCTATTTCTCATGCTTTTGTTAGCCTGATTTTTTTTCCCACTGCACCAAGCACCTTCTGTAACAGATAACTAGCAAGTAAACCCGTGCAATGCATGGGGTTAAATAAAAATTTTGTTAGTTTTGGGTTTAGGGTTGCAAGTCAAGGTTGCCCATTTGATAATTTTCAACTATATCAGGGTTGGATCAAGGTTAGGCTCATTGGAAATTTGTTAAACTCACAGCCCAAGTTGTAGTCATCTTTGGGCTGCAAGTCAGGGTTGCCCAATTGGAAAAAATTCAGCTACATTGGATTTGGATTAGGGTTCTGGTGCGTTGAAAATTTGTCAAACTCCCAATCCAAGGCAGCCTTAGTTGTAGTTATCCGGGTTGACAAATTTGGGTTTTAAATTTTAACATCAGTTTAGGTCCATATTTAGGGTTGGTCTTGGTTTGACCCTTAACCTAGCCTAATCTATTAAATGTGTACTCTTACTTTATTAGCGACAGCCAAAGGTTTAAGAGATATTTAAGAAGAGATGGAATTAATGGGAGAGGAGATATGTTACGAACATTACTATTGGAGAGAGAGAGAGAGAGAGAGAGAGAGAGAGTTTCTTTTAATAATTTAATTTAACAATAAATAACCACATGTGTGAGAAATGAGGGGAGAAGGAGGTCCATGTGAGTTCTGTGGTGAGAGGGCCCTTCACCTCCCCTCTTTCCTCTTTCTAATATAGATATAGATTAGGAGATTGTACTTTTGCGTTGCACCATCCTTAGTTGGAAGAATATGATCTGATCTTGTAAAAACTTGTGGACCTTCATCACAATGTGGCACTTGGTACCTGCCTAGCAGAGTTCAGCTTTGCACATCAATTATATATGGCTTTTACCACACTAACTAACATATTTTGAAATATGCTCCATTGAGAACTTAAACTTTTCTTGCGTTTTGTAGGTCTCAATTGAGTACGGGTTGTGTGAAATCATAGGTAAGGCTGCTATAAGACCTGCTCTTGCTCCTAAAGATGGAGATTTTGGTTTTAACATACCAGAGCTTGAAGAGATGTTACCGACCGGGACAGTGGATCACTCGGTAGAGCGTGTGTACCAACAGGTATTTACTTCATTTTGTTCATTTCGTTTTTTAGCATGAATTTCTTGCATGTAGAAGGATAGATGCAAACACACTTTCTGTGTGTTTATTCATGACTGTTCTTTGTACTAAGTGTTAACATAAGATGTGAATGAGGAGTTGCAGTTGCCAAAATGGGAGGAGTCGGTGACGGATGCGAGGTTCAGATATGAAAATGTTATTCGTGCACTTGCTGACAAATTTCCTACTGAAAATTTGTTGCTTGTCACACACGGTGAGCCTTATGTTCTAACCTTGAGTTTATTGAATTTCAATTTCAATTACATTTTGATCATAAACGCACCATAGGCTTGCAATCATTCAACGGATTGAAAAATGCTATTCTAGTGCAAGATGCCTAGATATATGTTGGTTTTTGGATTTGTAACAAACACTGAAGCTTTTCACGGATGGATACAGGTGAAGGAGTTGGGGTTTCAATTTCATCATTCCTGGAGAACACAGCTGTATATGAAATAGAGTACTGTGCATATTCACACTCACAGAGATTAATCTCATTTAACCCTAACCAGACCTTCACTGCAGGAAGCTTTGAGGTATTCACAAAGAACAGTGAATCTGGAATACGTTATTGCCCCATGAACACCTTGGCTCCTGATGTCTGATCCAATCCAAGCAGATTGCGAGGCTAGGCTGCCTTGGGCCTGATCCGAGTGCTTCTACTAACAAATCAAATTAGATTTCATAAGGTGGGAATTTATGTTCAAGGGTGATTAAGACGATCTTTGTGTCAATAAACATGATTTTGTTTCTTTTTAATAATTTGTTTTGAAAGTTATCTTGTTGTTTTCATTGCTTAAAATGGGGAGGAGTGGGAGTGATGGAAGAGATCTGCGCTTTCTTTGCACTTTGTTTCGTTTTTTCCTTGTAATATATCAACTATTGCTGCTGGATTTGTCCATGTAAAATTAAAGCAATAAGCCGATTTCTATTTTAGTTAACAAAATTTAAGATGAGTTAATGGCTTCATCCACTTATGTCACCATACTCGATGTTGCTCGTGTAGAGTTATTGATTCTACAAATTGATGATCTAAGGCCATGTTTGGGAGTGCTTATGTTAAAAATATGTGCTTAAAAACAAGTGCCTATTCGAATAAGCACTTATTTGTATTTGGCACCCAATTTTTTCAAGTGTTTATTTTAAAAAATAAGCACTTATTTTATATTAGTTGTTAGTGGTCTTTTATTCCCATAAGCACTTAAATAAGCAATTGTGACTTTTTTGTCCTTCATTTTTTTTTCAAAATTTTAAGGCATCCAATCCAAAGTGAATGAATAAAATTACTTTGACACAAGTGATTTTATAAAAGTACTTTTACAAAAGTTCTTTCATAAAAGTATTTTGATAAAAGCACTTTCATAAAATATTTTATAAGTGTTTTTGTAAAAGTGCTTTTATATGTGTTTTTGTAAAAATGTTTTTATAAAAGTACTTTCGTAAAAGTACTTTCATTAAAGTGCTTTTATGAAAGTGCTTTCGTAAAAGTATTTTTATAGAAGTGCTTTCATAAAATTACTTTTATAAAAAATTTTTCATTAAAGTACTTTTGTAAAAATACTTTGCTTTTGCAAAAGTAATTTTCATAAAATTACATTTATAAAAGTGCCTTTGTAAACTTGTTTTTGTAAAAGGATTATAAATGGTATTCTAAAATTCACTGGGGACAATTATGGGAGAAAAAAATTGAATAAGTGTTTATTGTATGAGCAATTAAAAAAAAAACTAGAAATTTTGGCTTAAAATATAGGGAAGCCCTTATTTTTAAAATATAAGCCCTTATTGTATGAGCAATTAAAAATATAAGACCTTATTTTCCAAACACTAATAAGTGCTTAACGGTGTGATTCCCGCCCAAATAAGTACTCATTTTTAAGCACTCCCAAACATGGCCTAAAAAGATTAAGAATTTGGAACTATCTAGCAGTGAAAATTTGTAGAGGATAAATGAGAACCATAATGTCAATGAAAAGGTTAGAACTTGCCATTGGTAATGGTGAAAGCTTAGGACAGGAAAAATGGCTGATCTCCATTGTTACAAACTTACAATTAAATGGATCATTGCCTAAGTAACGTTAGGCATTTGAAAGCATTTTATTCTTTGATTTAAAAGAAAAGGAAAAAAAAAAAAACCATGAAAATGGCTTAAGTCACATGACATGATATGTTGGGATGAAACTCGCCATTGAAGGGGAGAGCGCATGAAGCCCCTACACTGGGTTGCCAAAATAAAAGAATATTCGGTCATCTGGAATTTTATCTGTTCTGGCCTCAAACTTTAATAGGGAATGTGACGTTTTCAGTTTTCACGCACATCTATCATTCGATACTTTTACTATCATCTTGCTGACCCCAATATCCAGGTGGACGACGAAAGAAAATGGAATTAGCTGATTGATGATAGGTTGATGAATTGCAGCTTAAAACGGCGGGAAATAGCCATTAGTTTGCAGAGCTTCTCTCTAAATCAAATCTGGTCTCCCTAAGAAAAAGAGGATACAAGCATCTAGGGTAAGAAAATGCGTACAATGAGAAAAATGTTCAACACGTGTGGTGTTTCTGTTTGATGCACTTGAAAGAAAAATTAAATATTATTGCTCTAGTCTGTTTAGGGAGTGATAAAATGGTAACACACAACAGGCTTCTACATCAGAACTCAGCTGTGTACCATGATATGCTGTTAAGTGTAAACCCGTTTTATGACATCATGTTCCTTCATGTCATCATCTTAAATTCTTACTAGATGGGAGTGATAAAATGGTAACACACAACAGGCTTCTACATCAGAACTCAGCTGTGTACCATGATATGCTGTTAAGTGTTAACCCGTTTTATGGCATCATGTTCCTTCATGTCATCATCTTAAATTCTTACTAGATGGTAGATGCTGCTAATGAATGGTCACTGGACCCCACAAATCTGATGGCTCCCTTAGATTGTGTTTGGTTTGAAAGAAAAGAAAGGGAAAGTCATTTATGTTGGAAGGAAATGGGTTGATCAACTACTCGTGAGAAGGTATTTACAAATGCCTAGTGCCAATCTCAGCTTCAAGCTTCTTCTTTACCACTGGCTGTGTTAGAAGGAATTTTGAGTAGAGATGTTCTTGGTAATCATTTAAATTTTCAGAAAGTGTAATGCTATTTTTGTTGATTGCAATTTAAAAAAGAAAAGTGTCACGTTAAATATGTTTTGGTTTGGAAGAAAGTAACTAACCTATCTAGATTTGCCATATGGTCAGTTGGTCACCCAATCTATGTCACCCCTATGCTTCACCGTGTATTGGAGGATATTCGGAGTTTTAATGAATGGCTCTCGTCACCTAAAAAACAAAAACTTTTGTTATTCAGTCTGATGAATGCTCAAAAATGGGCTTATATTCTTGACACTTGGCAAGGGTTTTTGGACTTGAACTTCCCACATAAACAGAGGGTGAAAAGAAGAACATGTGGGTCTTATAAGCTTACTGGGTCTTCTCAGACTTCTCAAAGCAATTGTTCCCAAATGCATTTGTTAGCATCATTAAGGCTATGTTTGGTTTGAAGGAGAATGTAGGGAAAGGAAGGGAAAAGTAGGGAAACCTTTACAAATCTTGTACTAATTTCCCTGTATTTCCCTTCCTTTTCCTACCTTTTCCTTCAAACCAAACATGGCCTAAATGTTAAATGAAATATAATGAGAAATCTTCATACTGTATTTCATTAGTTTATTACATACAATCTTTTTAACTTTCAGATTTCCCTATAAAAGTTCATTTTGTCATTATTTTTTCAATAAATGTTATCACCAGGCTAGAAACATGTTCCATGTTATGATTAGCAATAGCCGGGCAACATAGTTTAGTAGAGGTGGCACAATGTTATGTTGACACCTTGTCTCACTTCCCCACTTGACAAATATGGGATCGTCTTAGCCCAATCCATTGCAAATTTTCCAATTGTAATGAGTTATAATGATTGCCAGATCGAAGGGAAATTTATACTTTGCTTTCTGATCTCTAGCCCTTCTTATTATGGAGGCACATATTGATTTGTTTTCAAGCAAGACAGTTTCAGGCCCCTGCATATGGAAATGGAATAATATCTATCTGAAGAATCTGACTACATGATTCATATGTTTACATACAAAATCATACCTGCCACCGAGAGAACAACATGATGGGGCAACATATGAGCTCGCCACAGAAGTTCTCTTTGCTTTTCAAGACCTTTTTGTACATCAATAATTTTGGCTTGTTTAACTAATGTTGTGGGGGAAAAACTTCAATCTTCCAAACCTTGGGCACCTTCTCTAATATTAACACTCTTAGGACTTGTACAGATTTAAATAGTAAGGAACAAATCTGTAAGGAACTTAGGGTGAAAAACACAATGAACTTTGCCAAACAGATCAGCAGGCCAGCATTTGGTTCTAGTCTTCTAGAGCTCCTATATCCTTCCCATCCCTTTCTTAAAGACACTCATAATATGATGAGAAAGTTAGGAGCGGATTCTTCACATCTAACAAGAGATCAATGGATACTTCATTTCCTCAAGTTTCATGAGTAGTGTTCTAGTCTCTCAGCTCCTTTTTTATTTTTACAGCTTATTGATGCTAGGGAAGTGTTAAGAATGCCCACCTAAATCCCCAAGAAAAAAAAGGAAAGTATGGAGTCAAATGAATTAAACATTGCAACAGAGAAGTCAGAGATAAATCCTAATTAAGAGAATTTCATCCTTACCATACATTACATACCTAAATAGATGTTATAAACTCCAAAACTTCTTCATGATTGTTCGCTTAGTGGTGCCAATGCATCATGCTTTTAAAATAAATAGCACCCCATTCAGTTTATTAGCTATTTACTTATATTCACATAATCAGGAAAATTAATTCAAGCCCTTACCTGAGTAAGGTCATTAAGATCAACATTGATGCTGCTAGGAGGTTGTTGTTGACAAAATGTATAAGGTAACAAAGATAGGCACTCTCCTCGTGTATGGGTTTCCTGTAATAAAGGCATCATCAAAATAGAACATGGATGAACCGGAAAATGACAGTAAACAAAATTCCCTATGTGGAACTTAATATTCTCATTATTGAAGTGAAATCTAAAAATGGAGCTTACAACCTTAAAAGAATGAAAAAGAAAAGCAAAAGGGTCTACTACCTTCTCTGTTGTTACATTATCATTTTTTTTACTTCCAATGCTTTCAGTGGCCTGCCTTCTCATTGCATTTTCCACCTCACTTTGGGCTCTTTGTAGAGAGAACTTTGCAACTTTATAAATTTCTTTGGATGAAGCTCCCTTGATTGCAACATTAATTGCTTGATGACAAAGATTACTGTAGCGCACCTGGCTGCCCACTTGCAGTTGTTCTCCCTTTTGATAGACTACTGCTCCACATTTTGCATCTTTTGTCCACCGATTTAAAATGTATTGTGGTGGAATATAGTGAACATTAGTTACGAAGAATACCTTCAAGATGTGCCTACATAAAAAACCCATAGATTCAAACTTTTGGCAACTACAGTTTGCACAGATGTTACGTGAACTAAATTTGACAATGTATTGCCTATTTTTTCTTTCTAACATCCACAACTTGTATATGGACACGGTTCCATCATCTTCAATTTTTTCACACATGTAGCGTAAACTACTAATTAACTCTTTTTGGAACTCTAAAAACACTGCTGCTGTGTAGATCTTAGCTGCTTCTTCCCCAATATACATGCGTACTACAAAAGATGGATGTACTTGATTCATGTGAGAATCAACCTCAGTTTCCTTTTTACGCCAACTAATGACTGCCTTTTCAACACCCCTGGCAAAGTCTTCTAATGACATATCTCGGCTAAGATGTCCTTTGAAAAACTTCCTTACTCTTTTACTGCGTTGAGTTGTCAACATATCCCCACAAAATAAATCACGTGAGAAAACCGGCACCCATTGTTGACGCTTAAAATATAGTCTCTTCATCCATTCATTATCTTGAAGATTATACTTGGTAAGTAAGAATTTCCAACCCAATTCAAACTCCTCAATTGTTTCACAACCTCTAACACAATAGGAGAAATCTTTGCCAAAATCACATCCTGATCCAAATAAATGATTCAAGCGCTTCTTGGCATTTCTAAATATATTCCATAAGCAAAAACGATGATGGCTATGGGGTAGCACATGTGCAATTGCACTTGTAACAGCTGAATCCTCATTTGTGAAAATTACCTTTGGATGACATCCCTTCATTGCCTTCATCCATGTTTCCAATGCCCACACCAGAGAATCTTCAGTTTCATCCAACACTAATACACATCCAAAGAGTATAGTTTGTAGATGATGATTAACACCAAAAATTGGAACAAAGGGAATAGAATATGCACTTGTCCCATAAGATGTATCAAAACATACCACATCCCCAAAATAGCCATAATCAATCCTTGACCTAGCATCAGCCCAAATAAAGTTGGTTATTTGACCATTTAAGTCAAGTTGAACTGCATACCAGCAATATGGATTTTCCAACTGCATATCACTTAAGTAATTCAACAAAGCTTGCACATCTCCTATTTCAAAATCTTTCGTTCTTTTTGTGCCCAAGTAGTTTCTTGCATCTTTCCCTGTAGGGCAAAGATCTTTTCTCCCTCTAGCATCTTCAGAAAAGGATTGCATCATAAATTCCACTTTTCCTCCCCCCTTCAGTTTAGTCGGACTCTCAAATTTGTGATTATGCTTCTCTACAAACATAGAGACAACCCATGTTCCATTCTCAGCTCTATTTACCAACAGTTTTGCTTGGCAACCTGTTCTCGTTTCGGGATTATGCCTTTTCCTGCAAGCTTCAAGTTTTTTGAATCTTTCCTCTCGAAACCCTTCCTTGGAACAGTATAGCCGACGACCAATGACATCATCGTTCTTTTTGGACTTGCGCACCCCACCTTTCCTCACTTTAAATCCCATCTCTCTTGCATAATTGCAATAATATTGAAAACCATGCTCTTCAGACTCAAAAACCATGCCAACACGAGGTTTTCCATCATCAACTTCATTCTTTTTTTCCTGTCCTTCAGGGCATTCTATTTCATCTCCATCCTCATCTTCATCATGTGTATCTATTTCTTCGCTAGATTCCTCATCTAAACCATCAACTTCAATTTCAAATTCTTCCATGTCGTAGATGGATTCATTGTCTTCCTGTGGCTGTGAAATCCAATTCATCCTCTGACTAGTGTTTTCCATTGCCTGTGGAGTATAGAAGAGATTACTGAATTACATTGGCAGCATTGCTTCAATCAAGATTGTATTCTAAAACCAGAAGTAGAACAATCTACCAACTTATCCCTTTCGCCTAAATATTTCATTACAAGCCTTTAAGCAGCAGCCAGTGCCATGCCAGTAACTGCAATTCTAGATTGAACACCACAACTATAAATGAAGCTTGTGCATATAAAGGTGAAGAACAGGATAGAAACATTTGAGACAGAGAGAGAGAGAGAGAGTAGGCCAGAAACATTTCAAACAGATAGTTACATAATGTCCCCAAGTTCTCTTCTAGTTCTTCCCATTTACACCATTGCTTCTTTCTACCACAAGAACAGGGAAAGAGTAATTCTCAGTAGCTTTACAATTGGAAAAGGGACCTTAAGTTATGGATCTTGCAGGATCCAAATAAAGCTTTTAGATGCTCTTCACACACCTGAAAATAGTCACTACAATGAAATCCATATCATGTAATCTTCTACAAAAAATGGATATAAGCTCATTTTAAGTGCCATTTTTCAGTAAAAGCACCATCAAAAACAACAACAAGATTATCATGGTTTCTTAATCAATAATGGCATTTAACTTTCTTTGTGTCTCCAATGCATATAATATTTGTGTAACAATTTTGTCTGACATCATTTTGTTTTCAGCCTAATAATGCTTTGAGTTGTCAAGTTCCAACCTTTATTGACAAATGGAATATATGTATTGGAACATAGTATTGCCATTAGGAAAGATTACTAATTTTGTACAATGTCGACTTTCGGGAATCCAGTTCTGAAGTCAACTATTTAAGTTAAAAGGGGACCAAAAATTCATGTCTTTTGTTATATGATATATGTTCAAACTCTATGGTCAGTACATAAATAGATAAGTTACAGAGATAGACAGACACAAAGAAGGTGTTACAATTGCCTCAATAATTATGTTTGAGGATTTGGAGGTTCACTATGTTACCTGCTAGTTAATGGCAGTCTCAATTAACTGTTATTTGTCACTTGTTCATTTTTATGAAATATTAGTACATATTACTTTTTAAATTTTTTTCCTTGTTGGGAAGCTGGTTTAATAAGAATTAGAAAATCTAGTTTATAAACGAAGTTGAGTAAGTGGAGGTTCTGAAAACATATTTAATTTTGTTTTTTACCGCCATTCTTTTTCTTTGTTTTCTTTCATTAATATAATATATTATATTTAATAAGAGGGTAAGGAATTGGGGGAGAACCCTCTCCTATGTAGAAGGAATCCCTTTTACACCAAGATTGTCAATATATTGTCCTTATCATTAGTATCTGTGCAGAATGCAGTGTACCATCACCACAAAAAAAAAGTAAAAAAAGAAAGAAAAGATGGGTAACACTACAATCAAATAAGTATAAATTTTAGATGGTCTTTATTGTTAATCTATTATCTTGTTTATCTTGTAACAACGTGGACTTTCCAGCTTTCTATAGATTCATTCGAGGGCAAGAAGAAGAAGAAGAAAAAGTTAGTATATCTCAAGAGACAATTGGGTTCTTGTAATAGCCAGCAGAAATTTCGTCTTCTGAGAAAACAAGATTATTTTCAATAACTTCATGTAATTTATGACCACTAATTGACAGTTCTTATACTGGAAGTATTAAATGGCAGTACGGGTTCCAGTAATCTCCTTCTTTCACATTAATGGAAGAAAAAAAGGATCACTTAGCATTTGGTTGGGGTGTAATTGCATCCATGAAGAGGGTAAGCGGTTAAGCAGATGAGATTCATTTAAGAAATTTAAGCTGTGGTTGCAGCTTTTCCTTGTACAGCAGATATTTGTTGTCAATATAGTTCGGGATGCACGGGTAAAGTTGGAACCATTGTAAGAAATGTAAAGAAGTAAAGAAGACATTATTTAAAACAGAAGATAACAAAAGAATCGACTCACAGAGATCGCAAATCAGGGAAGTAAACAGATCATCCTTGTCTTCTTGCCTATTTTCCAGAGCGAGCAAAAAACGGAACTGTGGTTCGCCTTTTTCCGCGGCAGCTCGTGCTGTTCGTGCAATTAAGGTTTTTGCCGGAGAGAGAGAGAGAGAGAGAGAGGAGTAGAAGATGCAGAGTGAGAGTTTCCTTCAGTCACGAAGAGGATGATCGGATGAGAACGCTCCCATAGTGGGATTCCCTCTTGTTTAGCTCTTATTGGCCAGAAGGGTTGGAAAGGTACAAAAAAAAAATGTTTTTGAGTGAATGATCACGCGGGATGAACCCATGGTGTGATGTGTGAGCCGTCGTGCCGAGCTCTGATTGGTCCGAGGAGTTTCACATGAAATCTATTTTCTTGAACAATGATGAAGATCCAGCACGAGCTCACATCCAGTAAACTGTGTGATCCCTAACGTGTTGACAACTGATTGGCTCGAAAATTGAGACACAATATTTTATTAAAATTGTCAAGAGGCGCTAGGGCTTCCACGGTTTGTGCAGAGGAAAAGACTCTCAGGCTCAGGCTCAATCATCGCTATCATTTCAATTTTTTTTGGTACAGCCAACAAAAGCAGAACGCGTGTAGATTACAGTGACCCCGCGTGATCATCACTCAAAAAAAAAAAAAAAAAAAAAAAAAGATGCCAGTGGGGCCTCCGGCCTCCCCCCTGGTATCACATGGGGCTTTTCCATGTGAGCGCTCTCGCAATCATGACTTCGCTTCTATTCTTGAACCCTACACTCCAAACAGGCAACGACAACAGGATCTTGAGCTGCTGACTGTCTTTTCTTTTTGGTTCTGGTTCTAATCGCATCGAAGATCGAACCTCAGTTGATGACATGCCTCTGATCAATTTTATTTTTGCCAAATGCCAAATTCATTCACAGGAAGAGAGAAGAAGAAAGAATGCTGGAAGGACATTCTACTCCTTGCTTGGATGGATCACATTCACATGTTTATGGGTTGGATCGAGGGCCCAAAATGAAGATTGGATTAGTGGGTTAATTCTCAAACTAAACTATTATTAGTAAATAAATTTATCTATTGATTATAGTTATAATTTAACTATGATTTTTTTTTTGATAGAGTGGAACGAAACCACATCATAATTATGATTAGTTATGATTTCAATCCAATGAAGAAGTCCCCCTGCACTTGTTTTATGGCTATACATATGCTTCTCTCTCGTGACATGGCCCTTATAGTTATATCGAGTCTTCCGTTGTATAATTGTTGCTGTGATGTATATGATTTTTTTTAATAATATATAACTATTTATAACAACTTGACATGTCAGGAAAGACTGGTTTTTCTGATGCGACAAGTGTTTTTTTTTTCTTTGTTTTGAAAAAACAAAACCATACACATTGACCACCCAAGATCTTTTAACACTCTCTATTTGATAGATACAAACTGAGGGCCCCTTTGGTTCGCATGAATATCCGATTCCTACTGTTTGGTTGAGCGGAATTGGAAACCCATTCTCACTCTTGGTGGAATGGCATTCTCCCATTTTAAAGAATGGCCATTCCCTCCCCGTTCTTTAGGAATGATATCCCATTCTAGCTGATTCCAATTCTTGTTTGCACCAAACAGACTATGGGAATAGACCATTATGATTCTGATTCCAATAATGAACCAAACAGACCCATAGGCCAAATCAGCTCTGTAAATTTTAGAAACATTAGTAAAGCGATTGCGAATCGAAGTATGGAGAGATTCGCAGTTGAAGTAATCATTTAAGCAGGCATCTGGTTCCTCACTTGAAACAAAATTTGTTTTGCCTCAAAGGCCTGAACTTACTTTATTGTTTTGCCATGTGGAAAACACAGACATTGCGCTTTTATGCATGCCACCAAGAAATTAGATGATGTTGACATGGACAACCCATTTCAATATCAGCTCTAGCTGCCGTGTATGGTGTATAATAATATAAATCAGAGGCTTCCAAGCCATTTTCCTTCACCAAGGAAGCGTGGCTGGAAAGTTTAGCAGCCAAATTAAAAGATTCTCCTATTGACTTCTGGCATAGAGTAACAAGCTGGAAAAGGCGTGGTCATTTTCAATGGATATTGAGAAATCCAGAGAGATTAGTTGATAAACAACGCTTGGCAAGCAGGCATCTAGCTCCTCACTTGAACAAATTTGTTTTGCTCAAAAGCCTGAATCCGTTTTATTGTTTTGCTATGTGGAAGACAGATGATGTGGACAACCATTTGAACCCATTTACCAGCTCCAGCCGCCGTGTATAACAAACAATAAATCAGAGGCTTCCAAGTAATTTTCCTTCCCTAAAGAAGCGTGGCTGGAAAGTAATAACAACCAAACTAAAAGATTCTCCTCTTGACCTCTCGCATAGAGCAACAACCAGGAAAAAAGTGTGGACATTTCCCATGATTATTGAGAAGCCCAGGGAGATTAATTGATAGAGAATGCATGTTCCTATATAATTCGAATGTCTTGAGAAAATAAGAGGTCACCAGAATGGCTGAAGGGGCAGTCACCTTCTTCTTAGAGAACTTGAGTTCTCTACTAACACGAGAGGCAAATCTTCTTCTTGGGGTGGATGAGCAAATCCGATCACTCCATGACGAGCTAGAATGGATCCGTTCCTTCCTCAGAGATGCTGATCAGAAGAGGAAGAAATACGAAAGAGTGAAGGTTTGGGTAAGCCAAATAAGGGATTTGGCTTACGATGCTGAGGACATCATAGATGCCTTTGTCCTCAAAGTGGAGCAGCAACGACAAAAGAATTTGGGGCTTATTGGCTTCATTAGAAGGTACCTTCTCTGTGCAAATCAGCTTACTGCCATTCACAAGGTCGGGAAGCAAATCGAGGAAATCAACAGAAGGGTTGAGAAGGTCTCAGCTAGCAAAGCCAAGTATGGCTTGGAATACATTCAACCAGGAGAGTCTTCAGGTTCCTTGAATGAAGATCTTTTACTGTGGAAAGAGAAGCGGCCGGCCCTTGTAGAGGACTTTGACATGGTGGTGGGACTCAAAGATCATAAAAAAACGGTTGTGAAGCTCTTGACAGAAGGAAATGCTCGGCGTACTGTGGTCTCCGTTGTTGGGATGGGTGGTCTTGGTAAGACAACTCTCGCTAAGAAAGCTTTTAACAGCAAAACCATTAAAGAGCATTTCAATTGCCATGCTTGGATTTATGTTTCTCAAGAATACCGAATGAGAGAGCTATTGCAGGGTGTTATAAAATGTATTATGGTTCTCAGTAAAGATGACAAGGAGAATGTGGAGAAGATGAATGAAGAAGACTTGGGAACAATGCTATCTGATCACTTGAAACAGAAGAGGTACTTGATTGTAGTTGATGATCTATGGACTATAGAAGATTGGGAGAAATTGAAAGTTGCCTTACCTGAAGGGGAGAAAGGAAGCAAGATATTGCTTACCACCCGTAACAGAGATGTAGCTTTGCATGCCAACCCACCTGGCAGTCCCTATGAATTGCCTCTCTTGAACAATGAAGAGAGTTGGCAACTGTTCCTGAAGAAGGTATTCCTTGAATTTGATGAGCACACGATTAACATGCCACTTAGTTGCCCTCCAGAGCTAGAGAAACTGGGGAAGCAGATAGTGGAGAAATGCAGTGGCTTACCTCTTGCCATCGTGGTGTTAGGCGGTCTTTTGTCACGGAAGGACAGGACACCCAGTGCATGGTCGAAAGTGCTTGAGAGTGCAAACTGGCATTTGACAGAAGAATTGAAGCAGTGTTCTGAGATATTAGCCTTGAGTTATCATGATTTGCCATATTACTTGAAGTCTTGCTTCCTGTATTGTGGACTCTTTCCCCCGGACTTGGAGATCCGTGCAAGCAAACTGATTCAATTGTGGATTGCAGAGGGATTCATACAGCAGAGAGGGGAAGAGACACTAGAAGACATTGCAGAAGACTACTTAGAGGAACTGGTACACAGAAGCATGATCCAAGTGGCGGAAAGGAGGTCAGATGGAGGAATTAGAGCATGCTGCGTCCATGACCTTCTCCGAAACTTTGCTATTTCTGAAGCAAAGAGAGACAAATTTTTTGACATCGATGGCAAGGCATCACCAAGCATTGTTCGTCGCCTTGCCATACATCGGAAAGCTGATGATTACAGTGCTCAAAACACTTCCACAAGGTCCCTACGGTCATTCCTGTGCTTCACAGAAAGCCTTGAAAAGCAACAATGGGGAATCGTTTTCGGAGGTCTCAAATTGCTAAAGGTGATGGATTTGGAGAATGTAATCATTTCAAGATTACCAAAGGAAGTAGGAGAACTGATACATCTGAGGTACTTGAGCTTAAGATTGACTAACATACCAACTCTTCCGTCATCAATATGCAATCTTTGTAATCTACAAACGCTTGATCTAAGATACACTAGGATCATTCATCTACCCAATGCAATTTGGAACATGCGCCAACTGAGACATCTATACGTTGATTATGGAAAAATTGGCAGACATCCAAGGCCCCAACACCTCAAGGAACTTCGATCTTTGTGGTTAGGTGGAGGGCACAAAAACAAAATCCCTTCCTTGATGTCTTTTCCACATAATTTTCATCTTCATAAGCTCTATTTGAATGGACTCATTGAGGAACTACCCCACCCTCAAGATTTTCCACCCAACCTTACCAAACTATCCCTGAGATACTCCAAATTAGATCAAGACTTGATAACAACACTAGAAAAGCTACCCAACTTAAGGATCCTGAAACTGTTAAAGGAATCTTATATAGGAGCTAAAATGGTATGCAGTAGAAGAGGCTTTCCTCAACTCCAGTTCTTGGAACTTAGATACTTGGATATACTAGAGGAGTGGAGGGTGGAAGAAGGAGCAATGCTGAGTCTTAGACATTTAGAAATTGATGGATGCATACAACTCAAGATGCTGCCAGATGGTCTGCAACACCTGACTGCCCTCCAAGAATTGGAGGTACGATATATGCCAAATGAATTCAAGGTCGGACTTGGAGCAGATGGAGTGGATTGGCACAAGATCAGACACATTCCCTCTCTCACCATTGTTGGATGAATCAGGCCATAGCCATGCAAGGCTTTCCCTTCCATAAGAATGAATAACACAAACGATCCCTTTCATTTTCGTTTTGTTTTTATCTTCCCTCTGTAGAGACAGTGAGGGCTGAATTGTAATTTTTCTTTCTTGTTGTACCATTCTTTTTCTATTCTCTTCACCTTGTACATATTGTTTTATAAGGACGGAAGTGCCATTTTACATTCTTTAATATAAATAGCCTCTTCTTGGTGTGGTTGATACATTAGACACACCCCAAATCTGCTGTGTTTCTCTCTTGTACAAACTGCACTGACATGGTATCAAAGAGGATTCGTTCTGCTTAGCTTTGATCTCAGACTTTGTTCTTTTATGTTCAGCATCAAGTTGACTTTATTTCTCAACCTATTTAGACTGGCATATCTCTCTTTCTTGGACAGTTCTAATCAAGACAAGAAATCTGGATTTTCTGGACTGGGATGCCACTCAAGTCAGTTTTTTAGGGTTTTCTTTCATATAACTGATCAGTTTGCTCTAAAAATTTAGATCTGGTGTCACCCTAGTCTGTTCCTACAGCCCTAGAAATTTGGTGAAAATTGGAGTTGATTTTCTTGGGTTTTGATCCCTCCCTTTGTTCAGTTTGTCTGTGAACCTTCCGTTTTTGGACTGTAAACATATTTCCCTGCTGTTTTCAGCCTGTTAGAGATTATTTTCTTCATCTTTTCCCTTACTATGACATCTGAAAGGGGTGATGTTCTTCCTATTAAGTTTGATGGAACTAACTATGCCTTATGGCAATTCCATTTTCAGTTTTATGTTGAAGGCAAGGGGTTATGGGGCTATATTGATGGATCTACCACTGTGCCTGAAGTGACTGATGCAAAAGGACTATAGACTTGGAAGATTAATAATGCCCAGATTGCATCCTGGATTCTGAGTTCAGTCAATATTGGTGTTGCTATCCCTATAAGGGGTCTCCGGACAGCCAAGGAGACGTATGAATATCTAGAAAAGGTTTATCAGCAGTCCAAAATCTCACAGCAGTATCGTATTGAAACTGAGATATTGTCTTGCCAAGGTGAAAGGAAAATTCAAGAATACTATGCAGGGTTCATCAATCTTTGGAAAGAGTATGAGCTTATTCATATGGGTGGAATGCCCTTTGCTTGTTGCATCGAAAATTTGAAGGAACATTTTGACAGAAGGAAAGTAATGCACTTTTTTATGCATCTCCAACCTGAGTATGAGGTAATAAGATCAAACATTTTATGTCGGGACATTGTACCATCACTTGATACTATTTTGGGTGAATTACTCAGACAGGAAACTAGGATAACCACTCAGTCAGTCGTGAATGCCACAAATGATACAGTAAGGTTGTATTTCTAGCAGCAGGTAAGTCCAAACCAAGGGACTTATCCAGGGTGTCGTGTTACGAGTGCAATGAATTTGGTCATGTGATATCCCATTGTAGGAAGACTGCAAGAAATTTAGTCACATTATTACTAAATGCCCCAAAAGACCACCTAAGGAAACCAATCTGGTGGGTAAAAGAGTCGTCACAAGGCATATCATACTTCGGTTGAGGGATCAGATGATACATCATCCTCCACATCTCAGACCAAGAATGACATTACAAATGTCATGATTGAAGAAAAGATTCGACAGTTGATGTCCTTGGCAATATCCTCTGCATTTTCTACTTTCGACTTGTCTGGTAAGTGTGCCTACTATTGTGCTTCTCCTAGTCGTTTCTGGATAATAAATTCTGGTTCTTCCAATCATATATGATGGGTGCTACATGCGGTCAATCATCTTATCCTCTCCTTTCTAGCAAACACATTGTTACAGCCAATGGTGAGAAACTTGACATTGTAGGCTGTAATGATCTCACCTTATCTACCTCTTGCTCTTCCCGTTTCAAGTTACCACAGACATTATTTGTTCCTAGACTTGCAACAAATTTAATATCAGTTGGTCAATTGGTTAAACATGGTCATACTATCACCTTCTCACCGGATGGCTGTTTGATACTGTTGAAGTTTGACCTGCCCTAGAATTCTGTCTTGTTCGTTGACTGTAAAGTAAACAGCAAGAAGTAGGAGAGGAAAGAAGATGAGAGAAAAGAGAGGAAAGAGAGAAAGGCTGGTTCGAATTAGAAAAAAAAGTTATCCCTAGATTCGGCTAGACCTGTTATTATATTATTAACTTATTGGAAAAGACTTAAGTGCCCTTCTTTAAGTAAGAGGCACTCGAATTAACATAACAGTACACATCAACATTCTCAACAAGTACAAAGGATCGAAATACCCCTTCACTAACACCACTAACACTCCCCCTCAAGCTGGTGAATATATATCATATAATCCCAGCTTGTTACATATGTAGTCCACTCTCCCCCGACTCAAACCTTTTGTAAACAAGTCTGCCCACTGGTTTCCCGTACTAACATATGCAGTTTCTATCACCCCATTCAGCACCTTCTCTCTCACAAAATGACAGTCAACTTCGATGTGCTTGGTTCTTTCATGAAACACCGGATTGGAAGAGATATGAACCGCTGCCTGATTGTCACAATAGAGCTTCATTGGAGTACTGATGTCATATCCTATCTCCTGTAGAAGGTTCCTCAGCCACACTAATTCACAAGTAGTATGTGCCATGGCCCTATATTCTACTTCTGCACTGCTTCTTGCCACAACCGTTTGCTTCTTACTTTTCCACGTTACCAGGTTACCCCCCAGAAAGGTACAATAGCTTGTGGTAGATCGTCTATCAAACATAGAACTTGTCCAATCAGCATCAATGTATCCTTCTACTACCAGTTTTCCACCACTCCTGTACAGCAAACCACGACCAGGAGCTCCTTTCAGATACCTCACAATCCTTAGCACTATATTCCAATGTGGAACCAAAGGTTTCTACATGAACTGACTCACCACACTAACCGCAAATGAAATATCTGGCCGAGTAATGGTTAGATAGTTTAGTTTGCCTACAAGTCGTCGATATCTGCCAGGGTCTTCAAATACTTCACCTATATCACTGCTCAGCCTCGTATTTGTTTCCATAGGTGTCTCAGCCGGTTTAGTACCCAACAACCCTGTTTCTTCCAGTAAATCAAGCACATATTTCCTCTGACACAAATTAATGTCATGCTTAGATCTTGCTACCTCTATGCCCAAAAAGTATTTCAACTTGCCAAGGTCCTTTGTCTGAAAGTGTTCCTGTAGGAATGCCTTCAATCTGTCAATGCCCATTTTATCATTCCCAGTCACAACGATATCATCCACATACACCACCAATATTATTTTGCCTGCGACGAGTCAAAACTGAAGACAGAGTGATCAACTTGGCACTGTTTCATACCAAACTTTTTGACCACCTCACTGAACCTACCAAACCATGCTCGAGGGGACAGTTTAAGTCCATAAATAGCCTTCTTAAGTCTGCATACCTTACCATCCTCCCCCTGAGCAACAAACCCTGGTGGTTGCTCCATGTAGACCTCCTCGAGCAAATCACCATGCAAAAAGGCGTTTTTGATATCTAGCAGATGGAGAGGCCAATCATACATAGCTGCAAGGGAGATGACGACACGAACTGACCCTATCTTAGCAACCGGGGAGAATGTCTCTGTGTAGTCAATGCCATAGGTTTGGGAGTACCCTTTGGCAACCAGTCGTGCCTTCAGGCGCTCAACACGACCATCTGGCAAGTACTTAACACTATACACCCACTTACAACCGACAGCCTGCTTCCCAGGAGGAAGAGCGGTGAGATCCCAAGTGTGATTATGATGCAGAGCAGAGAGCTCTTCTTCCATAGCACGGCACCACTCTGGAGAGGTAAGGGCTTCCTGGACATCCTTAGGAACAACCACGGAGGATAACAAAGAGATGAACTGGCGATGGGAGGCGGAGAGGTGGGTAAGTGAAACAAAATTGGAAATAGGGTGAAGGGTGCAAGTACGTTTGCCTTTCCGGAAGGCAATAGGAAGATCTAAGTCGGAGGCTGGTGTCAGAGCTGGAGCTGGATCTGTCGACGGTGATGAAGCTGGAGGAGCTGCAGCCGGTACACGCGGGCGATGTGTATACACGTGACGGATGGGTGGACGGTCAACCGACGGTGGCACCGGAGGCAAGGACGTAGGCATGACTGGAACCAGAGGAGGTGGATCAGCCACAGGAAGAGGAAGAGGAGATGGTGATGTGGAGGAAGCAGCAGCACCGGACCCCACGAAGAACGGAGTAGACTCGAAGAATGTAACATCAGCACATACCAAGGAACGACGAGAACTGGGATGATAACACTTGTACCCTTTCTGAGTTCGGGAATAGCCACGGAAGATACACTTCAGGGAACGCGCATCTAACTTGTCAGTCCCGGGACCCAGATTATGAACGAAGCAGACACACCCAAATACCCGAGGAGAAAGCGGAAACGGAGACATGTTGGGGAATAAGACACTAAAAGGAGAACGACCATCAAGGATAGACGTGGGCATCCGATTAATTAAGAAACAAGAGGTGAGCATTGCATCGCTCCAAAAGATTTTGGGAACATTCATGCGGTGCATGAGGGAGCGTGCGTTTCTACAAGAAGGTGGTTCTTTCTCTCAGCAACCCCATTTTGTTGCGGAGTGTAGGTACATGAAGTTTGGTGTATAATGCCATGTTGGTCCAAGTATTCTTGAAAAGATGAAGACAAGTATTCACGACCATTATCAGAACGGAAAATTTTGATGTGAACGCCAAATTGATTACGGATCTCAGCATAAAATTTCTGGAATATGGCAAATAATTCACTTCTTTCTTTCATTAAATAGAGCCATGTCATTCTTGAACAGTCATCAACAAAAATAACAAAATATCGGTACCCATTATATGACATCATTTTATAAGGACCCCAAACATCTGAATGAATTAAAGAAAAAAGACTCGACACACAATTATCGACCCTAGAACGAAAAGGAACACGATGGTGTTTCCCAAATTGACATGACTCACAATCTAAAACAGAAAGTTGACTCAATGAAGGGACTAAGGACTACAACACTTTCAGCGAAGGATGACCAAATCTGCAATGCCACTGGAGAGGAGAAATGGATGACTGAAGAGCCGTTGACGTTCGTCCACCACCATCAAGATAATACAGTCCACCAGCTTCATGCCCTCCACCAATCTTCATCCCCGTCTTGAGATCCTGAAAAACACACATAGAAGGGTAAAATGTGATGGAGCACTTAAGGGACTTTGTCAGCTTACTAACAGACATAAGATTAAAACAGAGGAATAGGGATACAGAGTCTAGGTCAACATTACCAACACCACAGATAGATGATGTGGAGCCATTAGCAAGGGTAACAGATTGTGATGTTGAGCAATGAGTGAGAGATGATAACACACCTAGAGTTCCCGTCATGTGATCGGAGGCTCTAGAGTCAATAATCCAAGGGTTGGGTGTGGATGCCAAACAAGCCATACCTAAGTGTGCAAAGGAAGTTGTGTTCTGCTGCGACTTGGATTGAACAAACCTCTCATACTCATCCCGAGGAACACTCACCATCTCCTTGCCTGGACCATCTGAGGGAGTAGAAGGCATCGGGTCAGCTGACCGGTTCTCTTGTCTAGAGCTGAAACTGGTGTCACTAGTCATGGCATGGTTGGCCCACGTCGAGGGAGGACCATGTAAGTCATAGCAGTAGTTAATGGTATGTCCATCCAAACCGCAATGAGTACACTTCCGTGGACCCGAGCCACGTCCTCTACCACGAACTCCCCTTGAATCTCTACCTCCAGTACGACCATCACCACGGATATGTGTAGATCCATCACTACCACTCCTGCCAGGCTGGGCTCCTCGAGCCCCACTTCTGCCACCTCGACCTCTCGACACTGCAAATGCTGATTTATCGAAGACATTAGAATCCATAGATCCAATGGAAGCCCTCCGAAGACGAGCAAACACCTCCTCTAAAGATAGAAGAGCAAATCCCCCTAGTATCTGGGCTCGTACTGGTTCATACTCAGACTTCAGCCCCACCAGAAACCGTGTCACATCAAGCTGCTCTCGCTGTTGCTGTTGAACTTTGACATCAGAAGTGAGAGGATGATAGACATTTAACTCATTACAGATATTCCTCACACTGGCATAGTACTCCTCAAGGCTCTAATTTCCCTGTTGCAGATTGAAGTATTCCTGATACAGTTGATATACCCTAGTGGTATTATCCTGACCTAAATACAGTTTCTTAGCATGACCCCACACCTCTTTGGTTGTGTCAAAAAACATGAAGTTCACACTAATTTTGGGTTCCATACTGTTCCACAACCATGTAATGATCTGTACATCTTCCTGTTCCCAGTCTTCATACTCCTGAGAATTAGCGTGGGGTTTCTCCTCTCTTATATGCTTCACTTTCTTCTTCGCCTTCAGAAAAACCTCTACAGACTTGGCCCAAGGGACATAATTCTCTCCATTCAGTTTAATGGAGGTCATTTGGACATTCAGGTAGTCAGTAGATATCATGACACTAGGTTTACTATCACTGTTATCTGCCATTGCCGAACTCCCTTATCACTGAATTCCGAGCACTGACTTATGAGCACTACACACTGCACACTACACACAGACACTTCACTGAAATCTGCACACTGATTTCAACAGTAATAAATATTGAGAACTGCAACACCACAAACCCTACTCACCGAAATCTGCACACTGATTTCAGCAGTATTAAATGCTGAAAACTGCAACACCACAACCCCTACTCACCGAAGTCTACACACTGATTTCAGCGATATCAAATGCTGAAAACCACACTTGTAACACCACAAACCCTAATCCACAGCTACAGGAAGTTTCACCATTAAGTAGACACTATTGCCCTTCGAATCACACACAAACCAGAATAAACCCTAGCATAAACCCTAGCATACTGCAATCTGAAAACCCATCATGCGAACTGTACTACACCTCTCATGTATTCCATAACAGATAATATGCATAAAAAAAAAAACTTTACCTCATCGCCTGAAGGCCAACCACACGAAGGGCTGAGACACAGGAGAAACCAGGAGAAACCCTAATCCGAATGCGCAGAAGACAGAATTCTAGCAAGTCTGATTTGTTGAACCTCGCTCTGATACCATGTTGAAGTTTGACCTGCCCTAGAATTTTGTCTTGTTCGTTGACTGTAAAGTAAACAGCAAGAAGTAGGAGAGGAAAGAAGAAGAGAGAAAAGAGAGGAAAGAGAGAAAGGCTGGTTCGAATTAGAGAAAAAAGTTATCCCTAGATTCGGCCAGACCTGTTATTATATTATTAACTTATTGGAAAAGACTTAAGTGCCCTTCTTTAAGTAAGAGGCACTCGAACTAACATAACAGTACACATCAACATTCTCAACAAGTACAAAGGACTGAAATACCCCTTCACTAACACCACTAACAGATACAGGACCAGCGCACTAGGGAGGTGAAGGGGAAGGGGCGTAGACTGGGACGACTATTCACTCTAGAATTTGAGAAGAGGCCTACTTCTTCGGCAACTAGTTCTTCTTTTTTATTTTTCTACTACTTTCTTATCTTGTAATAATGATTGGAATATTTGGTATCACCGATTAGGCCATCCTTTTGCAAAGAAACTTGATTTACTTATTTCATCTGGATGTTTACCTTTATCTTCTGTTTCCAAGAATATGGATAAAACTTGCATGCCTTGTTGTTTAAATAAGAGCCATGTTTTACCATTTCTTGTTTCTTCTACTCATGCTACTACAATTTCAGTTAGTGCACAGTGATGTTTGGTCGTTTCCAGTAATTTCCAAGATAAGTTTTAGATATTTTATAACATTTATTGACGATCATATCCATTATACATGGACATACTATCTTCGAAAGAAATCAGATGCCAGAGTGACCACACAATTTAATGCCACCATTAGCACTCTCCAATAATTTCCAGGATGAGTTTTAGATATTTTATAACATTTATTGATGACCATACCCATTATACATGGATATACTTTCTTCGAAAGAAATCAGATGCATTTTCTATAACTTAAACTATTCCATGCCAGAGTGACCACACAATTTAATGCCACCATTAGCACTCTCCATTCAAATTCAAGGGGAGAGTACATTGATGGGGAGTTTCGGGCCTACTTACAACACCATGGTATACAGTCTCAAAAGTCCTGTCTTGGCACTCAACAAAATGGAGTTGTTGAACGCAAAAATGGTTGTATCTTGAGTGTTGTTAGAACCCTCCTTGATTCTCATGCCCTTGCAACCTTTTGGGTGGAGGCGGCTAGCACTATTGTACATCTTATCAACTTTCTTCCATCATATGTTCTTGATAACATATCCCCACATCAATCTTTGTTTAAGAATCCTCCCAATTTATCCATGCTTTATGTGTTTGGTTGCATCTATTTTATTAATCTTCCCGCACATGAGCGCACTAAGGTGTCTGTGCAGTCTGTTTTGTGCACCTTCTTGGGATATAGTCCTAACCATAAGGGATTCATATGTAATGATCCTCAGTCTTGTCGGACTAGAATCTCTCAAAATGTGATATTTCTTGAAAATCTTTCATTTTTTCAACATTTCACAAAGTTCTCTGCCCCTTTAGTTTTTGCTCTTCAACACTTTGAGCATGCAAGTACTTCGCCATCACCTTCTTCTTGCTTGTTGCACAAGCTCTGTTTTAGGAAGCAGCTAGCATCTCTATCCCCTACGCTCCCAACCACTCATCCTCTAGAGCATGGTACCACATCCACTCCTACCCTAGTAAGTACACAATCTCCTCTTGCTCACACTAATGTTCCTACCTTGTGCCGCTCCAATAGAGTTTCTAGACCACCTAACAACTAAGGTGTTAGAATGTTAGAGTGATGTTCGGCTGATAAGAGTTCTTATTAGCCCATTCTTATGTTTAACTTATCTTGTAACTGGGCTTGTGTTAATGGGCCTAATCCTGTTTAATGATTTAAGTCATCTGGGTGTCCCATCACTAATCAGGGGCATCCCAGTAATTTCTTGTACCTTGTACTATATTCATCTATAAATAAAGAACTGGTCGACTGGCTAGTACAGTTCGACATTTTCAGCATCTCTTCTTCTTCTCCTCTTCTCTGCTACTTAGACTACAGTGGTTCAGCTTACATGGTATCAGAGAATTGAGCACTTTCCTGGTTACTGCCGGCGCCATCTCATCTTTCTTGCTGTAGTTCACCTTTTTTTTATCTGGGTTGCTGCTGTGAAACCCTAGGGGTGCAGGAGAACAACACAAGGTTCGACCTAGGGTTTCCCTTGGTTGTAGGGCGCAAGGGAGGTAAGACCCTGAAGCTGGAGTCCTACTAGTTTCTAGCAGTTAGCAGCTATTCGGCTGCTAAGAAGAGGTCTGTATAGGACAGACCTAGTTGAGGACTGATTTCAGCAGTCCTAGTGTTGTCTGTAAGGAGGGAAACTCCCTTTACAGTAGCAGTACTCGAAGTGCAAAGTGGAGTCTACATAGCACAGGTTGGTTACCAGCCCAGAACATTTTTTGCTGCTGTAACAGAGCTGCTTCAGAACTGTGACAGTCTCGGCAAGTCTGAAACTGTGTTGCGAGCTGTCAGGACCTGCTGAGGTTACTTCAGATAATCAGAACCTGCATCAGAACTGGTTCAGAAAAACCTTTACAAGACTGTGGCGACTTCAGTTACTGATCATTTCCAGGTCGGTTACCAGCCCTACTCCAGCTCTGTGAACTGGTTCAGTTACAGGATTTTTTTTTTCTTGCTGCTGTACCCGAACTGGTTTAGTCTAAGTGAAGCCTATCCGGTGTGCCATCAGCACTGTGAACTCTGTGACTACTTCAGCCAGCCCTAACCAGAACCACCAACAGTACTGTAAACAACTCCTTGACTGAAGTTAGGATGTCATCACTATCCAGTGAAGTTTCTTCTAAAGATAACAGACCTCTTATAAGGTCTTCAAACCTGGAGAACCCTAATCTGCATAGCTTGCAGATTACAAGTGTGCTATTGGATGAGTATAACTTTAGAGAGTGGTCTGTCTCAGCAAGACTGTTTATTACCTCTCGTGACCTCACTAGCTATTTGGATGGAGACAAGAAACAACCAGAAATTGGCAGTCCTGAATACACTGTGTGGCGTAAGGAAAATGCCACAGTCATGTCTTGGTTGCTGGCCTCTATGACTCCTAGGGTGGCCAGAACTGTTCATCACTTCCCCACAGCTGCTAAAATTTGGGAGAAAGTATCTAAGACATATGGCCAGAAAAAGAACAATGCTAGAATCTACAGGCTGAACCAAGACATTGCAGCCCTAAGGCAAGGAGACATGTCCGTGGCAACCTACTTTGCAACACTGGAAGGCCTCTGGGAAGAGCTTGACCACCATTTGATTTTGGATTGGGAAAATGCTAATGATAGGGGGAGGCATGATAAGCAGATTGAGGAAGGCAGAGCCTTCAAGTTTCTGGCGGGTCTTGACCCTGTATATGAAGGTATAAGGTCACAGATTCTAGGGAGAGATGAATTACCTGAGCTTCACCATGTCTACTACCTGGTGAGGAATGAAGAAGTAAGGAGAAAGGAGATGCAAGTTGACTCCCAGACACAGTCAACAGAACAACCTGGAGAGCATTCAGCCTTAATCTCCACTAAGGGGAATAGATTTTCAGACAAGAAGTCCCTCAAGTGTACACATTGTGGTGGTGAGAAACACACAAAGGAGAAATGTTGGGTCCTGTACCCTCATCTGAAGCCAGCTGCTCTGAGAAAGGACAAAAGGCAACAGAAGGGCCACACAGCAAGTGGGAATCTTGCCACCAATAACAGTAGTGACAACTCACAGAGTATTCAGACAGTGTCATCTTCCACCGCAAGGCAGGCTGCCGACTCCTCTGGACCAAGTACTTTGGGCTTCACAGCTAGTGAGGTAGAGATTCTCAGTCGGGCATTGGCCCGTCTGAAGAACAATTCTTTAGCTTCCACCTCTCTTGCCAAGTCAGGTACAGCCTCTGCATTTAGTGCATCTAGTTCCATTAACTCTACCTCTTGGGTGATTGATTCCGGAGCCATTGACCATATGACACATATGTCCTCTTATTCTCCACATATCATTTGTTGTCTGGCCAGGATAAGATGAGAGTAGCTGATGGGTCCCTCTCCACCATCTCTGGAAAGGGGGTGGTTGACCTAAGCAAGGATCTCTCTCTTAAATCAGTCCTACATGTTCCTAGTCTTACCTCAAATCTGTTGTCTGTTTCAAAGCTTACAAAAAACTTGAACTGCAGTATAACTTTCTTTCCTTCTCATTGTGTCTTCCAGGACAGATTGACGAGGAGAACGATTGGGAGTGGTCATGCGTATGGGGGCCTCTACTACTTTGATGAAGATGTCAGCTCAGCCATGCAAGCTTCTACTACTAGTCCGGAGAGTGTGGAGTCAATAGCTAGGCTGCACTTGTGGCATGCTAGGCTAGGTCATTTGTCCTTTTCTTCCTTAGCAATGTTGTTTCCCGAATTATGTAAGGGCATTTCGAGTCAAAGTTTAATTTGTGATGTGTGTCAAATGTCAAAACAATGTAGATCAATGTATCCAATTTCTAGTAATGAAATTCAAGCCCCTTTTGACTTGGTTCATTCTGATGTTTGGGGTCCTTCACCCATTGTTTCCATTGATGGCTTTCGTTACTTCATCAGTTTTATTGACCATTATTCTCGGTGCACTTGGATTTATCTATTGAAAGGACGTGAAGAAGTTCCCCGGATAACTATGATGTTTTGCAAGATGGTTGAAACACAATTTGATAAAAAGATCAAGCAATTCCGTTCAGACAATGCAGCTGAATACTTTGAGAGATCCCTGAACTCATTCATGGAAGATGCAGGCATGTTACATCAATCATCGTGTGCTTACACCCCTCAGCAAAATGGGGTCGCTGAGCGCAAGAACAGACATCTATTGGAGACAGCTCGAGCCCTTCTTTTCCAGCACAATGTGCCCAAGCAATATTGGTCTCAAGCTGTTCTCACTGCATCATACCTGATAAATCGGATGCCATCTAAGGTACTGGGTATGAAGACCCCTTTCTCTGTTTTGTGTCCCACTCTTCCAGAATTTCCTCTTCCCCCGCGGGTTTTTGGTTGTACATGCTTCATACATGTGAAAGATCCAAAGAAGACCAAGCTGGATCCTAAGGCTACAAAGGGAATATTTTTGGGGTACTCTCCTACGCAGAAGGGGTATAAGTGTTATGATCCTGTCTCCAAGAAAAAATATGTCACCAGGGATGTAGTCTTTTTTGAGTTTCAACCCTATTTCAAGTCTTCTCAGAATCCTCTTCAGGGGGAGAGTAGTGGGTTGGAAGAGGATTCTCATTCTCCCTTCCTTTTTGTTCCCATTTCAGCACCCTCCACTACTACTAGCTATAACATTCCGGGTCAACCTAGTGAGACTTCCACTGTGCCAGTTGCTTCTCCAGATTCGGCTGATACTTCTGAAGGTTCCAGTAAACAAGAGAAAGAGATACTTACATACAGTAGAAGGAAGAAGGCCCCTCAACCTCATGATTGCAACCAGTTGAACTCAGATCAATCTGTCTCTGCAATCCAAGGTAATTCTGATTCACTCAATTCAGATTTGGATCTTCCTATTGCTCTCCGTAAGCCTGTTCGTTCTTGTACCACTCGGCATCCCATAGCCGATTATGTTTTTTACTCACACTTATCCCCTGCCTATCATTCCTTTGTGTCTGCTCTTTCCTCTGTATGTGTCCCTTCCAGGTATTCAGAGGCGGCATCTGATCCAAGGTGGAAAGAAGCCATGAATGAAGAGATGAAAGCCCTAATGAAAACAAGGACATGGGAATTGGTGGACCTGCCAGAAGGGAAAGGCACTGTTGGGTGCAAGTGGGTATTCACAGTAAAGCACAGGGAAGATGGGTCAGTTGAGAGGTACAAGGCCAGACTCGTGGCAAAGGGGTTTACACAAAAGGAAGGAATTGACTACAAGGAAACCTTTGCCCCAGTAGCAAAGCTCAACACAATCAGGGTTCTACTGTCACTAGCAGCAAAATTCTCTTGGGAACTTCATCAGCTGGATGTGAAGAATGCCTTCCTAAATGGTGATCTTCATGAAGAGGTATTCATGGAACCCCCACCTGGATATGATGCTGGAAAGAAGGTATGTAAACTAAGGAAAGCATTATATGGTTTGAAGCAATCTCCCCGGGCATGGTTTGAGAGACTTTGTTTGGCCATGAAGAAAGTAGGGTACACTCAGAGCAGTGCAGATCATACATTGTTTACAAGGAGACAGGATGACAAACTTACAGCACTCATTGTGTATGTGGATGATATGGTGATTACTGGAAATGATGTGACAGAGATGAAGAGGCTGAAGGAGTTCGCTTCAGAATTTGAGATCAAAGACCTGGGAAATCTGAGATACTTTCTTGGAATTGAAGTTGCTAGATCAAGAGAAGGAATCTACATATGTCAAAGAAAGTATGTGCTAGATCTCCCAGAGGAAACAGGCATGATGGGGTGTAGGCCAGCAGACACTCCAATAGAACCAAGCCATGGATTACAAGAATCAATGGGTGAGGAATACTGTGATAAGGAAAGGTACCAAAAGTTGGTAGGAAAACTGATATACTTATCCCTTACTCGGCCAGACATTGCCTATGCAGTGCATGTTGTCAGTCAATTCATGCACTCACCAAAGACCCCTCATATGAGAGCAGTGGAAAGAATCCTCAGATACTTGAAGACTTGCCCAGGGAAAGGAATTTTATTCAGAAAAAACAGCAGACTTGAAATTGAAGCCTACACTGATGCTGATTGGGCTGGGTCTGTTGGAGACAGAAAATCAACCTCAGGTTATTGTACATTCTTGGGAGGAAACCTAGTCACATGGCGTAGTAAGAAGCAGAATGTTGTGGCTAGATCAAGTGCAGAAGCAGAATACCGGGCTATGGCACACGGGGTTGCTGAACTCTTATGGCTCAGGACTCTCCTTAATGAGCTTGGTATCAAGACAGAGGGTCCTCTCAAGCTGTATTGTGATAATAAAGCTGCTATCAACATTGCCAACAATCCTGTGCAGCATGACAGGACAAAACATATTGAAATTGATCGACACTTTGTCAGAGAGAGAATTATTTCAGGAGAACTCTGTGTGCCTTATACTCCATCAGAGATGCAGATTGCAGACGTATTAACTAAAGGGCTGGCATCAACGAAGTTCAGGGACATACTTGGCAAGCTAAACATGATTGATATCTATGCTTAGCTTGAGGGGGAGTGTTAGAATGTTAGAGTGATGTTCGGCTGATAAGAATTCTTATTAGCCCATTCTTATGTTTAACTTATCTTGTAACTGGGCTTGTGTTAATGGGCCTAATCCTGTTTAATGATTTAAGTCATCTGGGTGTCCCATCACTAATCAGGGGCATCCCAGTAATTTCTTGTACCTTGTACTATATTCATCTATAAATAAAGAACTGGTCGACTGGCTAGTACAGTTCGACATTTTCAGCATCTCTTCTTCTTCTCCTCTTCTCTGCTACTTAGACTACAGTGGTTCAGCTTACATAAGGTTTTCCTTCAGACCATAACTCCTCTATTTTTTTTTTTTTATTAGTAACTCCTCTATTGTTTTGTCCACTATAGATATCCCCAGGTCTTACTAGCAAGCCATAGCTTATGCTCACTGGAGAGATGCTATGGATGCTGAAATAGCTGCTCGTCTCGAGAATGACACTTGGGAGTTAGTTCACTCTCCTCCTGATGCCTTAATTATAGGGAGCAGATGGGTGTACTCTATGAAGTTGAAGTCTGATGGCAGTCTAGACAGATATAAGGCTAGACTAATTGCACAGGGATTCAAGCAAGAATATGGGATAGATTATGAGGAAACATTTTCCTCGATAGCCAAGATGACAATAGTTCATCTTCTTCTGGCTACTCTATAGTCAGGAATTAGGTTGTTCACCAAATGGATGTGAAGAATGCTTTCTTGCATGAGGATTTAAAGGAGGTTGTGTACATGAAACCTCCCCCCTGGCTACTATGATGAGTCCCACCTAGTTTGCAAACTCAAGAAATCCCTTTATGGCCTTAAACAGGCCCCTCATGCCTGATTTGAGAGGTTTAGATCTGTGATCACTGATGTTGGATTCATTCAGAGCTTTTCAGATTATTCTCTTCTTACATCACAACATTCTCAAGGTAGTACATTGTTGCTCTTATATGTTGATGATATTCTCATAACTAGAGATGATCAAGATGGTACACACCAGCTCAAGCACCTTCTTAGCCAATCATTTAAGTTGAAAGATTTGGGACCAATTGCATATTTTTTGGGCTTGGAAGTTCACCACAATTTCATGGCTACTCTATTATTCAGCATAAATATGTCACTAACCTTGTCAACCTTGCTCATCTTTTTTTTTTTTTTTATCAATAACAGCTTCAGTAATTTTATTAAAATATCACAAGAATAGTTACAGCAAGGAAGACAAACACTCTTATCTTCCAAATACAACTTAAGTCCTCAAAGAAAGAAAAGGAAAAGAAGAAGCAATTTAGTTAGAACTTAGCCCAAAACATTACATCCCTTTCTATCCCCTGTTTAGCTAGCCCATCAGCTATAGAGTTAGCTGTTCTTTTAACCCAGCTCATCCTGATTTCCATTTCCCGCACCAGCCACTTGAATTTCCTCCTCTCATTGCTGTATTTCCATAATCCACAGTTGTCTTTCCTCAGCCACCCTATCACCACCTCTGAATCCCCTTCAATTATGAGTTTTCTGACATCCATTTCCTTAGCTTTCTGGACTCCTTCCATAACTGTCAAGATCTCAGCTCTAAGAGAATCCCCCACTCCAATTGGACCTGAGAACATGGCAGAAATGACCCCGTTCTCATCCCTAAAAACACCCCCAATCCCTGATTGTCCAGGATTCCCCCTACAGCTCCCATCAAAGTTCAATTTTAGAAAACCAGCAGGTGGGGGGGTCCAAGACACCTTCACAACTGATTTGGTCTTCATGCGGTTTGCAATCTCACCCCACTTCCTCAACATGTCATCCACTGTGTAGTCTGTGAATAGCTCTAAAGATTACAGCCTTGACATGGATCACAACCCTCAATTCTTCAGCCCCTCTCTCTTCTTCTGAGAAGATCCTAAGATTTCTTTCTTCCCATAAAGACCAGCATACTGCAGCCCTCAGTCCTCTCCACATAGTCCTTCCCCTTTTCATGCACCACCTGAAAAAAAAGGGGAAAATAGGCTCTGCAAATCTGATGGAGGGTTCCACCTGCACCCAAAAAGAGAAAAAGCCCATTCCCAAATTGACTTTGCAAATTGGCACGACACCAGTAAGTGAAAACCAGTCTCCCCATCCGCTTTGCATAGAACACACCAATGAGGTGACAAGCATGTATTGGGTCTCTTCTTTTGAAGCAAATCACTAGTATTGAATCTTTCCAGATAGGCTTCCCAACAAAAACTACCAACCCTAGGAGGAATTGGTTTGCACCAAACCTCATTAACCAGGAAAGGGAAGGTTGCAGGACTGGTGGACTGACATAAGACTTTGAAGAAGGAAGCACAGGAAAAAGAGCCCGTGGGGGTCGGGATCCAAGTTCTAGAGTCCACCTTAGGGGGTCAATGAAAACATTATCAAGAAGGTCAAGGAAGCTCAAAATACTGTGGAAGTCAGAGTCCCTCACAGCCCTCCTCAAACCCAGGTTCCACCCAAACCCAGGACTGGAAGAGGAAGGGGTGATGAAAAAAGAAAATGGCTTATTTTTAAAGTCAGACAGCATACAAAGAAGGAAACTGGTCCTTAAGTGGAACATTCCCCACCCAAGTTTGTTCCCAGAATTTTATGCAATTGCCAGAGTTCAAATCATACCTGACAAGTGGGGAGAAGACTGGAAGCAAATCACGAATGGCTTTCCAAGATGAATTGCTTGTGGTCCTTGCTCTGATTCCAACATCCCATCCATTCTGCTCCATCCCATGTATGCTTGCCACTATTATAGCCCATAGGTTCTCTTGCTCCAGAGGAAACCTCCACAACCACTTTCCCAAGAGGGCCGAGTTCCTTTTCCCGATGTTCCCAAGCCCCAAACCTCCACAAGCTTTACTCCTGATCACCACTTTGTAGCTAACTCTATGGTCCCTCTTCTCCTTTCCCAGCTCCCAAAGGAAATCTCTCATTAATCTCTCCAACCTACTGGAAACCTTCACTGGAATTTTGAACACTGAATGGAAATAAATGGGTAAGTTTGCTAGCGTGGCCTTGATCAATGTAGTCCTTCCACCAAGGGAGAGGTAATTCTTTTTTCAAGAAACAAGTCTTTTTTCAAATCTCTCCACCACCGGGTTCTAAAAACTTTCTCTCTTGGGATTATGACCTAGAGACAAACCTAAATAACTCATAGGCCATCCTGAAACTTCACACCCAAGCACTTATGCATTCTCCCTAATCTCTCCCTCCTCCATATTCACACCCACTACACAACTTTTCCCGAAGTTCACTTTCAAGTTTGACATTTGCTCAAAGAGTTGAATCACTAATTTCAAATTCCTGATGAACCTCACATTACCTCCTTCACAAAACAAGATTGTATCATCAACAAACTGTAAGTGAGTAAGTGGGATGTCTCCCTTCCAACCCTCCATCCTCTAATGAGGCCCCTAGAGTCTGCTCTGTGGATCAATCTTCCCAGCACATCAGCAACAAGTAAGAACAGAAAAGGGGATAAGGGGTCACCCTGTCTTATACTCCTAATGGCTAGAAAAAAAATCTACCACTATCTCATTCACTAGCATTGAGTAATGATAATTCCAAACACACCCCATGATCCATTTGCACCATCTATCCCCTATAGAGGAGATGGGTTGAATGGCCCATAGACTGTCATTTCATGTTATGTTATGTTTCCCTCTGTAATGGGCATTATTTTGGGCCCATACTCTGTAATGTTCTATTTTTTTGTAATTTCTTGCCCACTCAAGGGCCTCTCTGTAATATTTCAAAGATTAACTTAATAAAATGTTTAGAGTGTTAGAGGGAGGTTTAGTTCGAACCTCTCACTCTCTAACTCTTATTGCCACCAGCTCTCTCTCTCTCTCTCTTCTTCCTCTTAATCATCTCTTGTTTGTTTATTTTTTGGTTTGCATCTAATCTCAAGCAATTCCATACATCAAGAGGACTGTTTTTCAACTTGGTATCAAAGCGGGCCATTGCTTGGCGTGACCCTCATGTGGTTCTAGTTCAGCCAACTGCATGAGGAGGTTCTAGGGCTGAAAGTTTACAGTCATTCGCCTGGTTCTTTCTGCATTCTCCCTTCCGGTACATAGAGCATCTGTTTTCCAGATGTTCTGATGATCTCCTCCACCGTGATGAACCACCCCCTTCCAATTTCTCTTCAGTTCTATTACATACTTCTTGCCTGGAACTGGTATTGAGTTTCTCCATCCATTCACCTTGCCGGAGTTGATAGCCCCATCTAGAAATCCTTTCATCCATACAATGACTTCATTTAGTACCAGTACTGTCGCCCTGTTGTTCTCTCTTATCTTCAGTGCTTCCTTACCTCTGATCCGTTCCTCTTCAAACTTGAAGTTCTTGGCTTCAATCAACACCTCAGCCCTCCATCTTCCTACAGTTCTGAATTCCCTCTCCCCCTCCATCTTGCTCATCTCACTAATACTAAGGTTGTTGATATCCCCTGGAAGTCAATTTGAAGTTAAGCAAGGATGGTGATCCCCTTTTAGAAAATGCCAGCTTGTATCATCAGCTTGTGGGAAGTCTTATATATCTCACGATGACACACCCAAACATTTCATATGTAGTCTAGATTGTAAGTCAAATTGTCTCACAATTTCCTATGGTGTGTTATTCTCATCCACCTCATCACTTCAACTCTCTAGCTCTGCTTATGCGGATGCCAACTGGGCTGGTTGTCCAGATACTAAAAGATCTACCACTGGGTGGTGCATATTTCTTGATGATTCTCTCATATCTTGGAAATGTAAGAAGCAATAGATATTTCCAAGTCATCTACTGAAGCAGAATATAAAGCCATGTCCTCAGTGTGTAGTGAGATTATTTGGTTCTAGTCATTCCTACAAGATCTTAATATTGTTCAACCCTCTCCTATTCCTTTATTGGTTGACAATCTAAGTACAATCAAGATTGCTTCTAATCCAGTCTTCCATGAAAGGACAAAGCACATTGAAATGGATTGTCATTTTATAAGAGATCTCCTTATTGTCAGCAATATTTCATTGCCTCATGTATCCTCACGCCTCCACCTTTTAAAATATTGGTTAAAAACCAATATCAGTCTACTCTACCCTTTGAATTGCTTCTACTTCTAAACTTAACCTTGCTAGTTCGCTTTTCAATTAAGCAAATCTACATATATATCCTCATTACAAAAACACAATGAAATTATCCCTTATGGAAGATTTAGTGCATAGCATTAAGAATAGAAGATGCTTTCTGATTCATTTCTGATTAGAACTTTTTTGTCACAACAAGGGAAAGAAAGAAAAACTACAATAGGCAATGGGTCACTCAACCCCAAAAGTCCTCAAGCAAAACCCTCAACAGCTCACTATCAATTTGGCTATCTTCTTGGTTCCGTTATCGAAGTGTGCAGAGTAAAGATGTGGCCATTTTCTTGATTGATGATAGATATAATGTCTTTGGTATAGTTTTAAATTTTTAATGCTCCAAAGGTGGCTCGATCTTCTCTAAGATACTACCAATCACTATCTTCGAGTCTCCCTCTAGCCAAATGCATTTTGATGATTAAAGAGCCATAAGGATCGCTTCTCTTGCCCCCCCCCCCCATGCCTCAGAAACATTGATATTTGTTTGACCTATGGACTGGCCTTTGCTCCCTATATGACGTCCAAAGTGATTCCTAAGGATACATCCAAATGAAGCATTTCCATTTTCATCCACCTAGGCTTCAGAATTTGCTTTAATCATTGATCAATCAGGTGGTTTTCCATTGGGTATGCTCAATCTTTCTATAACAAGTTTTATCTACAAGTAACTCATTTCCATCACGTAGTCTAGTAATCATTGTTTAGCTTTTTCTACAATCATGACCAGGTAAGGGGTTTTGTCTAGGAATATGAACTCATTTCTGCTTGTCCACATTGTCCACAAGAGGAAAGCAATTTTCTCCCACATGTCTTTTATTCTATAACCCACTTTAAAGAGTATTAAGCAGTTCCACCAATCTAGAATTGATCTATCTTAATCAATAGATCAGGACAGCATTGATCTACTATTAACCATACCCGCTTAGCAAGACTGCAATTAAAGAAAGCATGCCACTCATCTTCTATAGTTGATCGCACACTTTGCATTCAGGATCAACTCTACATTTTCTTTTCATCAAAAAGATTTTGGTCAGGAGTTGTCCTTGGATGAGAAACCATAAAACATAATTTTGGGAGGGCATTATATTTTCCAAATTTTCTTGATAACTGTAGTTGTGGGAATCTTAAAAGTGTTAGTGGTAAGAAGGTTTGCAGTGGATTTGAATGTAAACTCCTCTGTGGACTTTTCTCCCCACTACACCTTTTTTTTTTGTTTTTTTTTTAATCTGTAATGTAAAGCATTTCATTAATATCAAAAGGCCAAAATACAATAGGGCCCCTGTACAATGAAAAACTGTACAGCGGAAAAGACAGTAAAACTCATCAAAGTCAATCCCCAGTCAACCCAAAAAAAGACTATATCCTCGGCACAATACCCACGATACTTCATCGTCTTGATCAGCAATTGGGATTGGAATTGCTTTGATCATATCCACAATATCCTCAGGCACACATGCCCTTAGCTTGTTCCAATCCCTTTTTGTTCCAAGAGAATGATGTGTTTAACAATCAGATTCAACACTATGTTAATTATCAATTAACTTTCATTATATGGTTGAGGGCCAAAGTTGATGGTGCAATAGGCCCTAACTCCTACTAAAACAACAACAGTTGTTGTAGTTTGTGATGTTTCATGAAATCTCTTTGCTGAAAAAATATCTCCCTTTGATCCAACAACTGTTGGGAACATGGACATGCTCAGGCAAATTGAGTTCACAAGGAACTGTCTACACCCCCCTCCCCCCAAAAGATTGAATCTGTATGTAAACCATGTTGCTCACTAGGCTTATTCTTCTTTTCTTCTAACCAACCTATTGATTTTGTAAGTTGATTAAATAGTTGCATATCTAAAAGAAAATTTCAGAACCACAGTATTCCACTTACTTGACCAACAATGTTCTAAGCTGCACACTCTAATCCTTTATACATAAGCATCATAAGATATATGCTGATTCCAAAATAAAGAGGCAATCTTAAGAACGGTTATATCAGCTAAAATGGATACTAAGATTATCTTGCCTCTTACAGGGATGTGTTCTGAACTAAAATTTTACTTAGCTAGAAATCCTATTGCCAGCTATTCCACACTGGTCAATTAAAAAAATATATATTATACATTGAAGAATTAAAGATGAAATCACGAAAACAACAGTATTTTCCATCTCAAAAACTCATGCAACAACCCAATATTAGTATAACTTGGCAACAATGAATTAACTTACACTAGGTGAAACATCATCTAAAAAGACAATTGACTTTGCAGGGTTACCTCAAAAATGTGAAGCTGTTGACAGTGATATGGTGACTGGTAGAACATAATAATCACATTCAACAAGCTTGAAGATTCTATTGTCTTGCAAATTGTTGTATGCAGGGAAATTTGTTAATAATTCTTGCAGAAATGGATTCAGTAGAGGCATGATAAGCCAGTCATTTTCCAAGCAAGGGGAGGTCCAGCTTGGTGAAGATTATAATGCAGGACATGCCTCTAAAAATAATTACTTGTTATCTGAAACTCAGCAACAATTCACAGTCTGCAGCCATGTGCAGTGTGACAAAATTTGTAACTTATGGTGAATGAGATCTAAAGCTAGTTTTTCACACTTCAGGTTCATCCAGATTGAAGCAAATGCCATTTTTTCTCATTATCTGTATACTTTCTGCAATTGTTGAACCAGCAGTCCCCACAAAGCCTAGTGAAGCGCAGCTGCATATAGTTTCCTCTACGTACAAAAGTATATCAGGTAAAATCCTATGATGGCAATGCTTATGTGTCTTTACCACAAGCTTCTCTGTGGTCCTTACCACCAACTCATCATCCTCTCCTAAATTATATAACTTGTAAAAAGCTGAATCCTTTGCTAATTCCCCCAAATAAGTTCCGGTCCAATTAGATTCAGGAAGATCAGTCATCACGAAAATGTGAATAGGGAGAGGACCCTTCTTCTGGAGAGAGACTATTTTTTCTTTCAATCCTAAAAAAGTAGCCTTCCAGTGATTTTTGAACTGTCCATCTAACATTCTAAGCTGTGCACAGAGGAAAGGGACCTTTATCTTCTGAACCGAAAATTCCTTTCCTGCAGTTAGAATTTCAGAGACAAAGGGAAGGAATTCAATTCTCTGAAGCAATGAATGTATCCTATGATCCTTTGGAGCTTCATGAATGTCAATATAAAGCTCTGAACCTTTATAAGGTGCAGTAAAAAGGCTACCAAAAGCTAGTACAGTGGCTGTTTCAGCTTTAGAACCAGGACCAAGCGCCTTATATACATCTCTTCGCTTCCTAATATAGGAAATTTTCTTCCTTTTCCGGAGTTGTTCGTCTGCTTGGAATGAATCCAAGATTCCATCATCATCCCTTTGCAGGTAAGTCCATACAGTAGTCCTGCAATCTTCATCTAAAGCATACAAACAGCTATTGATGTTACCATTCAGCCCAGAGAGCACAGATCCGCACTGCTTTAATCTCTCGAACAAAGATCCCATCTCCAACACATCAAAACAACTTAGGTCTCTGTCTACACCACACCATAACGAAAGAAAGACCCTAAAATCGATGGTTTTAACCATGGAAGAAGACACCAAAGAGGAAAGATCGACAATGTCGGCCATGGAGATATACCTGCAAAAAGAACAACGAATTTCCAGAAATTCTTAAATTGGGTTATTGACTATTTTTAGAGTAAAAAGTATAATAGTTAAATTGCACCAAATATCGAGTACAATATAAGCCTCCAAGATGAAAATCTAATTACAGTCTCTAAATTTGAAAGGAAAAAGAAAACCATAAATTCAATAGAGAGGGATTGAAAATACATACCTGTGACTCTGAAGGAGATCAATTACGTGATTCCAGACGGACATTCGGAGATCATTTGGACTCGAAACCCTAAATTTGGGGCAGCTACCCAGAACTACAGAGTGGTGATCCAAAACAGGCGGGACGATCAGGGTTCGATTGAGAATGGCAGCCATTAAGATGGCATTCTTGAGCTCTGAAAGTTGATTGCTGAAACCACTATGGGGAGCGAACCATAGAAATCGTTCACCCGTGTTTCTTCCGCTGCATGGAGTGAATCCGGCATTAAGGGCTTTCCGTGAATTGAAGAGGAAAGATTTGGGTACCTCAGTGTAAGAGATGAGGAGGAGGATGAAGAAAATGATCATGAGAGAAATGGAAAAAAACAAAGGTCTGTTTGAGGTCTTCTTCTTCCACCTGCTTCTGTGAAAACTAAGAACATTCATTGTGTCTGTCTTCCTCTGATTCTCTGTTCTTCCTACGCTGGTGGTGGTTTTTCGAAGACGAGAGAGTTCAGTAAACAATGCACTGCACTACGCGGTGTAAACTCTGGGAATCCTGGATGGTTCGGCAAATAGGCCCAATACTGCAAAGATTTCAATGGGCTTTCTCCGGGGCAGGTCAGGTTATTCACAAGCGAACCTCTCGAACCGACATGGACTGAAGCAATTTAAGCCCAAGCCCAACTTCAATACTTCTATTTTTATTATATAACTAGTGATTGATCCGTACTAACTACGGGGAATAAGTAATGTTAACTGTACGTTATGGAATAATTATTAATATTTATCAATAATGTTAAATTTATATTTATTAATATTTTAAATAATTATTAATTTTTTTTAAATAACTTTTCAATAATTATTAGAACATGGATAATTTTCTTTTGTTATGATACGTAGAAGGTTAATGATTAACTAAGATTGATAGAATGTAGGCAGATGTGGTTGTGAATAACCATTTTTGCATTTTTTTGGAATGAATTAAAAATGGTGGTAGTGGTTTGTGGGCTTTAGTAGCAATTTCTCGGAAAATGCCACGTATCTAGCTTTTTAGAAAATGAGAATGCCACTTATCTAAATGGTGGTAGTGGGATTAGGGGAGCAATTTTTTCGGGTTAGGGTTGGGATTTTGTCAAAATTTCAATGGGACCAACCCGAAACCTGAGCCCGAAACAGTGTAAACCCGACTTGCACCCCTAAGTGGGATGTGGACTTTAACAAGTTCTCAAAAAATGTCATATGTCTAAATTTGAAAAAGCCACGTGTCTGAATAGTGGGTGTTGTAGCCTGAACTTGGCATTTGAAAAAGCCACGTGTCTAATATATATATATATATATATATATATATATATATATATATATTAGATATCGATAATTGGTTTCAAACCACCACCCAAATATTTTAGGCTTAGGCTGCACTTGGCATTTCTTATTTTAAAGACTTATCTCCTTTTTGCGATTAGTCCATAATCAATTAGGCCAGGATCAATTGATCAAGTCGTTGAAAGTCTGAAACAATTCTTGAGCTGCCCTGGTCTTAGAAATGTGACTTAGTCAAAGTTGACCTTTTAAACCTTGGGAGAATGACTGTTCAGTCCACTGCCAGAATTCTTAACCCCACCATAAATTGGGGATAGGTAGGTGCCAGCTGAAAATTGATGTCAATATAGGGCAGATATGGATGTTTAGGGTGAAGGTATTTGGTATTTTAAATTATTGTAAATCTGCAGTAGAATTCAGAATTCTGCAGTGGACTGCAGTGCATTTTTCTGTTAAATATCCCACATGCATATCTTAGTGTGTGTATTGGAAAAATCTCCCGTACTTGTGATTGTGATTGGGAGATGTTGATGTGCTGTGGGGAGCAAATGTTTCCACAATCATCGGTTATTCAGAGGATGCCGATAGACCATCAAATGAGTATTTCCATGCAAATTAACCAAGTCGAAGGTCTACTTCAGACTTCAGTAATGATCATAAATGTGGGAACGAATTTCTCAAAGTTCCCTTTGGCCTAGGGGTGCAACTTACGTCGGCTTATCCCAAACCTAACCCAGGAAGTCAGGTTGAGTTAGATCGGGTTAGAGTTGACGTTAGGGTTAGGTTGAAAAAAATAACAGAAAATCAATATGATTTAAATTTAAGTTGGATTAGAGCTGAGGTCTTCAATCCAAAAATGTATGCCTATGCGATTGTGGGCTGTAATTGAATGAATGCAGTTTCACATCCAATTATCAAACATCTGATCCGAATCTAATATGCCAAATTTCATATCAGATTCAGATTCAATCCGCAATCATATTATTGTGTTAAAATGATTAAAAATGTTTTAAAAATTTAATTATTTTTAACTTACATGTATATAAAAATATATAAATATAAAATAATAAATTTATCAATTATAATATATATATCTTGATCAGTTACTCTTTAAAGTTGTATTTGGTTTGAAGGTAAAGGTAGGGAAAGTTAAGAAAATCTTTATAAATTTTGTATAAATTTTCCTATATTTCTTTTCCCTTATTTTACCGATCTTTTTCCTTCAAAACAAACATAGCCTAAGTTTTAAGAAATAAGGACGATTTAAAATAGAACCTCAGCCACATGGTTATCTTACCATGAACTTGTTTAAATAAAGACATTTTCTCATGTATTGGACTGAAATGAACAACAAACATAATTGAGATTAAAAGGTTAAAAATTAATAAAATACATTAGATGGGTTGTTTAGGCTCATTTTGAAAAGAATATAAATGCAAATGTGTAAGAGTACAAAGCATATTTTATATTTCTAAATCTGTATTTGCATTGTACATATTTGTATTTATATTCTTTCCAAACTGAGGGTCCGTTTGGTTCATAGTCAGAATTGAAATATTTTGGAATCGGAATCGGAATTGTTTATTCCCATAGTTTGTTTGGTTCAGACATGAATAGGATTTCATTCCCAAGAGAGGGGCAGTAAATGATCATTTTCCTCAAATGGGGGAATGCCATTTCAGCAGAAATGGGAATGAGATTCCGATTCCACCCAACCAAACAATTGCAATCGGAATAGCTCATTCCAATTCCGATTCCGAACCCCTATTCCTGTAAACCAAATGAGTCCTGAACCTTATGAGCAAAAACTAATTAACTACGAGACAAACTAGTACTTTGAGACAAAGACATTTGATGAACTTTCATAATCTATGAAATGAATTTGGTTATGGAATTTTTGGGCATCCTGAAAAGTGATCCATCTCAAACTCTTAACGAGTTGTGTAAGTTCAACAGAAGTAACAATGTGGGTTGTGTTTAGAAATGATGCAAATAAGTGTGAATGCAAATATGTAGAGTGTAAAACGGTCTACATAAATTGCAAAGTTGGATTAATTTTGCACTGACAAATTTACTTTCTTACCAAACAGACTTTTAGCTGTAATGGATGTAAACATGAATTTCAATAAAACATATGTTTTTTTTTTTGTTTTTATCAAAAGCCTATTTGAACACAAATTTACTTCTTTTTTATTGTAGTTTTACCCTGAACCAGGATTTACACTCCAGTTGCATCATTTTCAAACGCAGCCGTGAATCCTTTGCTTCAGCCCTACCTTGATACTATCACGTTTAACACTTTAGAGCCATTTTCAGTCGACACATCCAACGCAACAAGCAGCAGCTACCACGAAAAAAGGTTTTCAAAAAAAAAAAATACAAAGCCAAATTTTACACCAAGAGATTCCTCATAAGTGTTACTTGGGTGAACACGTGGACAGCCTCAAAGAACTGACCAGCCTAGATAAGCTTGTTCTAGTTCTACCTCCATTGATCCTAATAAAACTGATCAGATTGGAAAAGTCGATCCATTTAATTCATGGATAGAATTTAGATATATCCCGATCTAATCCGCTATAATCCGATTCAATCTATTAGTTATAAATATTATATATCATATATTATTTATATATTATATGTATATTGTATAATATAATATATTTATATAGATTATATCATACAATTTTTTTATTACAATTCCAATCGATTGATTTCTTATCCGATTGGATTGGATATATCCTTTACCGAATCGGATCCAATCCCTTTGAAGCCCTACCTATGATCTCATCTCATACAAGTCAATCAAATCACTCTCATGGTAGATGGTACTGGGACCGAGGGAGTGGTTTGGGTTCTCTTCTTTACTGATACTCTTTCTCGGCCACATGAAGGCATGAAAAAGAAAAAGTAGGCCACTTTTTGAGCGGGTCACGGGTCATTCGTTAGAGGCCCCGGTCCATTTCACCTACTTAAGCTCTTTGACGCTTTAGATATATAAAAAACAGTTTTTCTTTGCTACGTCATGTGGCCCCGAAGCCTCAAAGCCCCAAACCATAAATTGAAGGGTAAAATACAAAAACTTTCCCTAAAGTTTTTGATAATAAGAAAAATCTTCGCTTTAATTTCATTTTAATAAATATCTCTCCTAAACTTTTAAAAAATCCAATAAAATCTTCCCTTCTCTCACTAACGCAGACGAAAAATATACAAAGTTACGAAATTATCCCTGACAATATTTTTAAAAATCAAAATTGTCCTCATTCGAGTAACAACACATTCACCACTTTTTTTTACATTGTTTTTCAAATCAAAAGAAAATAATGTATGGCTGTGATTGGGGAAATGCAAAGAAGTCAAAAAGGAACTGAGCAGCTTGGCAGTAAATAAGGGGATCCCAGAGGGCATTGGGTTTCGGCGGTTGAAGCCTATTTTCAGGTGGCCGGCGTAACAGGCACAGAGACTACTAAAGGAGTGTTTCTAACATATTTTAGGAGCTACAAGTCAGCACTGTAGCTGTAGTGAGGGTAGTCCGCTGGAGTGCCGTCTTCCAGCTGCAGCGATGTCCCAAAGTGACTGAAATTTTCTTTATTCAGTATACCATGGAGTGTTGTGGAGAAAAAACGATTGATTTCAATGACTGAAATTAAGGTAACGACGATAATAGAGAAAGAAGACCAAAGTGAGAGAGAACCGAGAGTGCCGTCTTCCAGCTACAACGACGTCCCAAAGCAGTTGATAGAGCGAGTAGATTCTAATATTCTATGCAGGATTATGCAACCTTTATTAGGGTTTGGAATGCGTCTATCGAACAAAGAAAAAGGTGGGGAACAGAAACAGACAATCAGATGAGTGAGATTTCTTTCTTTTATTTTGATATTCGATGAGATTTATTTCTTGTACAGACAATCAGATGCAGGATTATGCAACCTTTAGTCTCCTTTCATCTGCTTCTCTACTGCTTCGAGTTCTGTTAATTTTCAATGACATGTTGTGCCACTAACTACTACATTCTTCTTCGTCTGTTAACTTACAATTCCGGATCAGCCATTGCTTTTTCCTTACTTCTCCAACCCTGAATATTCTCTTAGCAAGCTGAAACAACCAGAGCATAACGTTTAAGCTGAGTCGATGGGGTTTAGGGATGGGAGATTGATGTCATAGTAAAATTGTACGTAAAATAATTTACACAAAATGGGTTTAAAAATTAAGGGAAGGTATTTGTTAAAATGAACTAAAAGGGAGGTTTTAATTATTATCAGAAACTTCAGGGGAGGTTTTTGTATTTTACCATAAATTGAAATTGAAGCTGGTCTGCGCAGACAGAATGTGCTGGCCTTCACAGTTTACACAACACCAATGACCGTTATCCGGTAGCGGTTGGTTGTGCTGCATCTATTTGGAGCCTTGGAGGAGACCGTCTTGTTCCCACTTCCCCCACTAAGACCTGATGCGTCAATGGGATATTAGCTGCTGCATTCCTCGACTTCCTTTCTGTCGTACTACCAACTACCAATTTTGCCCTTGGAGGAGAGAGGGTATCAATCAATATCCTATTATACGTTTTATACAAGGATCATTTATTAGAAGCCCCCTATAATTTTATAGATTTACTTTTTATCCTGTATTTTTTATTCTATCGAAACACCCCTATAATTTACAATCTATTTAATTAATGAATCTTTCACTATCAAGTGTTTATATTGCCGTTGGACAATAGAGATGATGAAGCAACCCCCCACGGATCAGCTTCTAATTCCTCGTCTCAAACCAAAAGAGTTGACACCATCAAGGAATAATGAATCTGTTGTAGAGCGCTCTCTCTCTCTCTCTCTGCACCTGGTCCTCTGTCTCCATGGGGGTATGCAGATCTTTTTCAAGACTCTCACTGGTCATCCATCCTCCGTCTCTGTGGGAGCATTCCCTGTTGTAGAAGAACAAAAAAAAAAGCCCTAATATCATATGGGAGACCAATAGAGGAGACAAGGTCTTAAACCTACGAAACCAGTGGCCGATACCAGGACTACTTCCTTAACTGCCATTGACGACATTTTTTCAATCAACAATGTTGAAATTGCTGAGGACGATTCCCTATTACCTCTATGGGGCATGGTCGACCTTGCAAGGCTGCAAAGCATGCCGATAAAGCTGATACCAGTGTCATCGCTTCTTTGTTTAACGATCAGAGATTTGAAAGGGAATTGATTAATCAAACAAATTCCAAATGAAATTGACAACTGTGTTCCTCTTAAAACTCTGTAATTTGAGGAATAGTATTGAGATCTCTACAAGAGAGGCGACGATTGAGGAGTGTGGGAAAAAAGGGATTCTACTTTGGGAAGGACATAAGAGACAGAGATGGAGATGGAGACAACAGAAAACGGAGACAAAGGCATAGACGAAGACGAAAAATGAAGACAAAGGTAGAGACAGAGATGGAAATAGAGATGAAATGGAGAGGGAGACGAAAATGGAGCATCAATCTTCCAACAAATTTTCATTTGTTGAATTTTATTTTAAAGATTTAAGGAATAATGGAAGACAAATTTGACACTTTGTGTTTTTTTTATTAACATTAATGACGTGCCAATTATTAAAAACAATAGGGGTGGTACAAGATAATGGTTAAACGGTAAAGGTATAGATAATCAATTAACTAAACCATAAGGATAGTTTAAAAAATTTACCCTTTAATAAATGACCCTTTATACAGTTATACCTTGTATAAAAGAAACAGTTCCTTCCACTTTCCATTTAAACCCCTGTATTTTGTCTTATTCCCTCCATCCCCCACTCCTAGTTGCATGAAATTGTAAAGACAATTCTGAAGACTGATTATCCTGAGGATTAAGGGAGACAAAAATCACACAGCTTCATACCTTTCAAACTCGAGGAAAAAATGTCTAGAAAAGAAAAAGAAAGCAGAAGAAATAATTATGACGCAGGAAAAAGACGTGGCATTCAATCTCAATTCATATAGGTCATAAGAAGCCAGTTTAAGACCGTAAGGCATCAAATTGCATCCTACACAAGTGCTTCACGTTCTTGACTTTGATAAAATGAGCAATTCGAATTACCATCCAAATTAGTATATATTCAAAAAGGCAGGAGACTATAACTGTTCTACCAAACATAGAGAAGTTGATCATGGTCTCCCACATTACATATTGGAACCAGGTTAGTTTCTCCAGTGTCAACTGCTGACAAGAATTCAGAAATCAGAACTGAGTTCTCTCTATCCTCCAACTTGGGATTTAACTCTTAACTTTTTTGCGCTGTTTTAGAAACCCTACCTTTTGTGTGACAAAATACTGGTACAATTGGAACTGCCCACTTCTCAGTCTTCACCTCCTACAAGGTCATGAATGGTTCGAACTTCAGACTTCCCAAAAGAACAAGGGTTTAGTTGGTCACTTGCATGAACCGGGTTTATTAAGCAAAGTTCATAGCAAAAAATATATATTACTGCGACATACAAACTAGAAATGCACATTATTTTTCTTGTATTAACAGGAATCTGCAGGATCTTTCAGCGCTGAGTTAACCTCAAGTTTCACGCTTATCAAACTGCATGAATTGGATTGCTGTTTCTGTCCATGCTGGAGTGACCTGTGGCTGAGCTAGCATGAAATGCAGATTGCCTGGTGGAACCTTCAACCAATTGAAGCGAGAGGGATGAGGGGCCCGAGTTAGCAAGGGATTCTCCCAGACTCAGCTTGGACATTCCCACCAGCTCATCAACGTTGATCGGGCTTTTTGAATGTATTGCAGTTGGCTTGACAATTTCATACGTCTCTTTTGTCATTGCCTCTGTATTGTAGCCCGGCCAAAAGGGGAAGGAAAAGGGGAAGAATGGTGAGAAATAAGCAGGGAATACAACTGGATAACTAGACTGTGTAGACTCTGGCTTTGGAAGGACAGCTTCACCATCATTAGAGTTTGTTGCAGAATCCATTGATTCACATTCTTCATCCAAAGCTGGAGGAACCGGCAATGGGTTATTGCTCTGTGTTTCAGCTTGTGGATGATTGATGGGGAATAGTTCTTGTGATACAACTGGTGGAATGTCAACTGACTGCATAAATAAGACAAGGATCTTATTTAGTAATAGTAGAAAGCAAAAATATACAAGTAACCCATAGCTTTCCCTGGATAACAATTGAACCAACATATAAAAGCATCTTATATTTTATCAGTACAAAAGCATTTTGACATAGATTCCTGTAACAAATGAATTTGATTTTCCTTCATAATAAAGAACAATAAAGGAAGTGAACAAAAAATGAAATAAAATTCATATCATAGACTATATATGTTACCCAAAAGAAGCATGAACATGCACACATCAAACATGGAATAAAGGAAACCTGCCTAAAGATCTCCTAAACCAAAACTTAACCTGAAAAGGTGATCCTAATAAACGAACCTATCTTTCCCTATTTAGACAGCCCAGGAGGAAAGATATGCTAACCAAATAAATGAATAATTACATAGTTAATAAAAGATGAAACCATTAGAATCATTATAAGGTTATTTTTGCCTACATAATGTCCCATGTGCCCTGCATGTCTGTTAGGAATACTTAGATGCAGCTCAGTGCCAACACAGATAACAGATGTCCAATAGAGACTCGTTAGAAAACCTAGAACATGTATCACAATTTGGAACATATAACATGCCTCAAATGCAAATATAAAATAGTATACAGCACAGTCAATTTTCAGAAAATAATTCCCTTGTTACAACATAGGTAATGCATATGAATTCTTACATGCAAATGTCTGAAAAATGGAGTGGATGTATATACGTGAATGTAAACCAGTAAGAGTCCATATGCATGATAGGGAAGTTGGGAAGAGGGATACTAACTTCATCAGTGACGATATCAAACAGGCTAGACCGTCTCTTTCTTCTGGAAACATTGCTTTGCCGAATGAAATATTTCTGTGCATGGCTTGCCACCTGAGTTGGTGTCCTCGATATAACATAATTTCTTGCAATTCCACGCCAGTCACCTTTACCAAGCTTCTGCAGACCAAGAAGGAACATTCTATGCTCCTCTTCAGTCCATGGCACCCCTACAAAAAAACACATGACATTTATCTTTTAATAATATGGAATACTCTGAAGATAATAAACACCTAAGCTAATTGCATCTTGCATGCAACAGATGCTAAATAAATGTGCATCCACACAACTGAAATAGAGTGCCCAAGTTCAGTACTCTCCGGAAGTATGGGAAGGTTGAAAAAAGTAAACGAGAAACATCGTATGTCTGGAGAAGAAGAACAACAGGAATTCAAAGTATCACTTGAAAAGTGAAGTCTATCAGCAATCCTATCTGGTCAGTATGCCCGGGATGGCAGCTTCCAAGTGCCAATGCCCCCAAGCAGTATGTGAAAATAGCCAATTAGTACAAGGTGCTTTTGGCTCCTCTTGTAATCAATGACATAAAGCAAGAATGCAACCTAATAAGGTCCAGAAATTTCCATTTCTCTTTTGGGCTTTTCATTTCTACTTTCTTTATTTTGCATGCTTCAAAAGTAAAGTAGTAAACAAGATAGAGGTTCACTGTTAATGGATCATGACAAGTTCTAACAACAGAAGGTATCAATAATAACAATTTCGAACAACTCCGCAAGCCCACATGTGCAAAACTTTTAGTATTGCCAACACTAACTTAACCTGAACCCAATACCTGCAACTTACAAATACAAGCCCTTGCCGGATCAGACAAGCAAGTATTTCCAGGCTTCACAGGCATGTGTTCGGCAGAGAAATATTCTTCAAGTACAAGACACTATTTGGACCCCTAATAAGGCGCTTGATCCTTGGAGAATTTTCATTTTAACTCACAACGTCTGTGACCACCGTGTCACCCTATAAGAACCAACATAAGTAGAAATGAATGAGACTGATCTACGCCCTTCATGGCACGAAAAGGGCTTCCCTAAAGTTCCTACTTCTGTCTCCTTTAGTCTAATAACCAACTAAACAAAACAGTTGATCTGCATCAATCACCCAAATGAGCAATAACTACCCAAACCAGATAATATTTCTATATTCCAAAAAGACTATTAATGATTTTCTTTTCTATCTCTTAAGGAGAAGCAAAAGAACAAACAGCGACTAGCATCAATTCCAACAGTTCCTCATATACACAACAAAACACTATTCGTTTTTTAAGGTAGAAATCATTTAGGTTGCATGCCTAGTCTTCACAGTTCACACTTCACACAAGAACCGATAGAAACAATAAAATTAATAGTCGGTTAAACAGTTTCAGATCATAGCTTCAGATATACGAACCAAAAAAAAAAAAAAAACCGACCTTTCTTGCGTTCACGGCAGCTAGAAGAAGAGCCCTGAACGAAGTCCTCAGAAGCATAACCGTCGGCGGACGCACCGTGTTCCGGCGTCTCACCGGGCGAACCAAGAGTATTGTTGTGCTGATGGTTATTGTTGCTTGATCCAGTGTAGTGCGTTAGATTCCCCATACTAGCACTCTTTCGGATCGATCCATCCGTTAATCGGACCCCAAAAATCTTGACTCCTCTATTGGGGCAAGTCCTGGAATTATGCCCATTGTGACTGCAATGCGAACACCTCCTCGTCATCTCGTCCTCCTCTCCTGCTTCCCTCCCTCCGACAGATCGATTCTTCTTAACGCGAAACACGATATCCGAATTTGTAGAACATAGAGAAACTACTTCACCGGACAACTTAGGGTTAGGGTTTGGGCTTCGAATAAATCGGATATTGCTTAAAATTCAACAATTAGGGTTTCTCCTTCGACCTCCTGGAAATTTCTTTCCATTGGCGTTTGCAGAGAAGGAAAGAAATCGAAGATGAAGCAATAATTGGAGCAAAAAAGAGGAGGAGCAAACACTAGCCGTGAAATTTGGCCTTTTTTATAGTTTATAATTATTATTATATTTAATGAAAAAAAAAAAAAAAAAAAAAAGAATAGGATAAATTACAAAGACCCCTTATGGGTTCACCGGCAATTACCCCTGAATTTTTTTTGATAGAAAGTACCCCTGAATTTTTGTTTCCGAGAAAGGACCTCTTAACTTTAACTTTTGCGACAAATATCCCTTCCGTTATTGTTCCGTCAATTAACTTTGAAAAAAGATACTCATTCAACTATTTAAAATGTTTTAAATCCCTAAATTATCTTTTTCTTATTTATTTGAATAATTTATGATTCCATTATTTTTTTTAAACATAATATAAAGTCCTCTCTCAATTGATATAATAGTTCCTTATAGATTTTTTACTTATTTTAATATTCAATGGTAAAGGTTTCTTTCTAATACATATAAAATCTAAAGATTATCCAACATCAATCTAAAAAAGTATTTTTTTCAACTAAAATTTAATATTAATACATGCACATTTGTGCAAACTTAAAATGAGATTTGAACTCTACACATTTAGGACCAAAATTGATAAGCTAACCATCTAGCCAACATGCTCAAATACATATATGATCACGATCAAATCATTTGACCCCCAACCAACAAGTATTCTAGTTTTGTATCTAGTTCGAGTCTTACAACATTAGATATAATTTTAAGGTTTTGTTTGGGTTTTCTTTGTTTACTAAAAAAAGAGTGGGTAATTTTTATATTTTCAAATGAAGAGAGACATTCATGTTAGTCAGGTTTCTTTTGCGTCTTCTTGACGATTTATTTGATAAATGCACTTATTCGAGCAAGAGAAACACTTAATTGGATAAAAGCATTTATCAGTATTCTTTTATTCATGTAAAAGTGTATAATGACAAATTTAACCAAAAAAATTATATTATTGAAGGGATAATATCATTTCATCATATATTAGCAATTTTTTATATACATAAGTAAATAATTTACCAAAGTTTGAGGAAAATATTACTTCTCCAAGTAAATGAGTTGCTTTGGAATCAGTCATTTTCAAGAGACCCACTAATACCAAGAAACAAATGAATTTATTTATTTTTTCGCAGAACCTACAAACTTACCCCCCCCCCTATTTCCCAAAAACGAAAAAGGCCTAAAATGAAATAATAATTTAAAGAAATTTGTTTTTCCATGTCAATGAAATGATTATTATTATTTAGCTGGTTTTGTTTGGAAAAAATAGAGCTATTTTGGGTGGCGAGAAATACATAAAGAAAGTTTATGTAGGCATTTATAATTTAATGCATTAATTTACCAGGTTATTTGTCACAAAGTTAAAAGTTAAAAAAGGTCTTTGTCGCAAATGAAGTTTGTGTGGGCATTTTGATACTCATATTCGCATATTTTTCATCACCTCAGAGAGCTCGACATTTATTGACTTAAGCCATGGAGTTCCTTGCACGGGACATCCTCGTGGGCCTTCTGACACTATTTTCTTGTAGATCTGCCATCAGTTGGCAACCGAGCTCCAAATCTTCTTGCTAGCATGGATCATGATTTCAACCTCCACCACCCCACATACATAGATAAATGTGCGTAGATATAAATGTTAATAAAAAATTTATAAACCTAAAAGTAAAAAGTATTTATATTATTATTAAGTGAATAATTGATAACATAAAAGTTATATTTGATAACATATTTTTTAACTTATATTTTTACCATCAATTGCACACATGCATGGCATGTACCCTGACAGTAGTATATTATAATTCGTAACCCATGACCCATTGTTCGGGTCAAGTGGGTTGATGGTTCAACCACCTGGGTTATTGAGTCTTTGATCAAGTTAATGGATGTTTGATCAAAGGCATGTTAGTGATTAACCTAAACCGGTATCATGATTGGGTGATGAGTTGAATGGTCTGACTACCTTAGTCAATTTGATGAAACAAATTGACCCATTGATATTAGACCTGTTTATGAGCCGGGTCGGGTTTTGTCTATGTATCAATAGAATAATTCAGGCCCAAGCTCGAGTCTGGCCCGACCATTGGATGTAGGTCTTGAGCTTGAGGTCAACCCTCATATAAAGCCCGAAGCCCGGCCAGAAATTTGAGAATATAATTTTTTTATTCAATAAAAAAAGTGTTTTATTTATATTAAAAACTTTCAAAACTCAAAAATAATAAACATCTCACTATTACTTGAAAAAAAAAGAGAAGAAGAACATAGAAAAACATTGTATATATTTTTATTAAATAAAATATATTTTTTGTTATTTAATATATAATATCATGTCGGGCTCGGGCCATGCTTTTTTGAGAAAGCTCGAGCTCACATGTCTAAAATTATGGCCAAGCCTAACTTATAATGAGCCAGGTCAGGTCGGGCCATTGGGCTACTCAGCCCATGAATAGGTCTAATTGATACAAACACTTAAACATTGGACCCATGTGACCTTGGAAAAAATCAGTTCAACCTCTTTGAATGGGGTTTTAAAACTCTGATTATGATTAAGGATCAACATTTCATAACGTACCGGTCCATATTAGATGATATGAATCATATTGGTGAGGCGAAATATAGGTCGTTTCAAGGGGTAGCAAGGCCTTATACCAACTCCTCTGAACATGTTTAAAAAAATAAGTAAAATAAAATACAAGTGCGTGATTTTAAAGTCAGATTGGAAAAACCGGGAATCGGTCAGGTGACTGGTTCTGGTTTTCCCCAAAATCGGATTTTTCATAAATACTGTTGATTTTGGTCAGCAAACTGCTGACCCAAGCAGTTAAGCGTTCGAACGATTTTGACTGGTTTTTATTTTTTTATTTCTATTTATTTTTATATTTTTTCATTTTTTTATCAAAACGGGCTGACCGTTTGGTTCAACACAATAACTGGACCCCTGACCAGTTCGGTCTCCTGTTTTAAAAGCCATGGTCAGATACGCCCTATCCAGTGTATCAGACTATCGAAACTCAATATTATCTGTCTCAACCTGCTTGTATCTCTACACCAAGCATTCACTTTTCTGCCAATTACGTGGAAAGCTCGTGTGGCAATTATAGACTGGTCATCAGATAGCGATCTTTGAATTTACACGTGTTCATTAGTTTTAAGTCCAAGTCAACTCTATATTCCACGTATATTGACTCTTCACCCATTGAAAGTGTCTACTTTTATTCAAAGTAAAATTAAGAAACTACAAGGAAATTTCTACGTGGGGGCTGGGGAGAGGGTGATATGGCAACATGTGATGTCACATGCTCATATAACATCTCCCTTTCCCCTCCACTTTGTTAAGCTCAAATCTTCTTTGACCTTGGTCGCAGCATTTTTGTCGGCAACGACCATCGTCCAATTTGTTAATTTTTAAAGGAAAAATTTTCAGAATTTTACTCTGTACGTTAGTTCTAATGCTACTTTGATCCTCAAGTTTTAAAATGCGATAATTTAATATCTGAATTTTTAAGATGTATTAATCTATTATCTGCCATTAATCAGTCTGTTAACCAGTCATTAACTGCTATTTGAAAAGACACAAAAACCCTTTAAGTATTATTTAATTCTCTTTATCAACCATCTAAACTTTGATAAAAAATGAACAGTCCCAAATTCTTTCTTCTTTTGTTCAAGAAAGTTCAAGTCATCCACGAAGACGTAACCCCAACTTTCTTGAATAAAAGAGAATGATTTGAGACTATTCATTTTTTATCAACATGTGGATGGTTGATAAAGAAAATTAGATGACACTCAAAGGGCATTTGTGTCTTTTCAAATTTTACTTAATGGCTAGTTAACAGATTGGTTAATGACAAGTACTGGATTGACACATTTTGAAAGTTCGAGAACCAAAGCGACACTAAACCCAAAGTACAGGGTACTAATCGGGAATTTTCCCATTTTTAAATTCAAAATTATGTGGGCATTTTGTAATTTACCCAAAAATTAAGTGATTTTCGGTCTGATCTCACTGGAGGCCCCGCTCCTCGTGGAGTCCGGATTAAGCACTTTGCTTGTCTCCTTCATTTGTCCTCGTCATTGACCAAGTTAGCAACTCGTTGATCTCTACCGTCCAACTATACTGGTGGATCGAAAATCTGGGCCCACCTAATATCGGATTTGGCCCACCAAAATGAGTGTCGCGTGTTCTTGTGGAGCCGGGATCCCTTACAAATGGGCGCCTCACAGGCGCATTCACCGTGCATTAAAAACATCTGTGAATAATCAATCTATGGTAGGATATGCGTGTGAAACGTCTGTGAGGCGCCAGGTGTGAGGAGCAAATTCGCTCTCTTTTCTGTGTCTCCAAACATGTACTTACTCAAGTAATGATTAGGGTCGTAGGGTGTGCTCCCGCTCAAGTCATTCCACTGCAGTCACCACGTGCAGTTACCATTTTCAACCCAAAATCTAATTATAATTTGATTAACAAAATAAAAAGAAAAGTGTGGCAACGTGGTTCTCTCGCTTTATTCATGACTCATGAGAATCAGTGGCTAGGTTCTGGTAGAGAGAAGGACACGTGTCTATAATCTGGTGGCTCGTAGCTTGCCACCTGTCACAATTTGGAGGACTTGAAGCATGATCATGATGGCCTTCACCCACCCGATTTATGTATGCATTATCCTTTATTAATTTTTTTTTATAATTTATAAAAGGTGTCATCCTGTCATCAACCTTTTTGCACCATCTAGGCATAAGTCCACAACAACCTAATTTTTGGCAAAAAAAAAAAAAACTAATTTTTGGCCGACAGATATGCCAACATGGCCCCCTTTTAATGGTGGATAACAGGATGTATACTGCTCCTATCCTCTAAATAAAATACTAGTGTCGAGCTATAAGAGACCAGACCAATTAAGTGGGCCCAGGCCCAAAGATTATTTGTTCACAAATTAAATATGTTAGGGGATAGGGCCCATTTGGTTTAAAAGAATAAGAGTGTAGAATCGAACAGAAGAATTATATTTCCGCATTTTATCAAATGATCATCCCTCCCTTTCTTTAGGAATGAAATACTATTCCGACCTATTTTAATTCTGATTCTCCTATGTGAACCTATCAGATGTGAAAACGGATCATTTTGCTTCCGGATTTTTATTCTTCGGTCTCAGTCCACCTTCCGGTTTTTTCTGGAATCCAGTCCACCTTCGGTCTCAGTCTCCCATAACACTGGCTATTGTTGACCGTGAAGCCCGTCCAATCCGGCTTACCGAGAGAAATGTCTTGGAATTTCCCACTGAAATTCCATAATCAAATTAGGCTGAATTTTCTAAAGAAGATCGTTCTTGATGTAAGATGTCTAGGAATATTCATTTGTTAAATGGTATATACGATACGATTGGACCTACTACACGGGACCACCAATATTTATTTGCCTTGTTTGAGACGAAAAAGAAAAAGGAAATTTCCATTGTGGATTCAAAGAAAAGAAAAGTTTTTTTTTTTTTAATTGGACATAAACTTAAGGCTGTGTTTGGTATAAAGAAAAGGTAAGGAAACCTACTTTTTCCTTTATGGTTTGTATTTTGTAATTTTGTATAAATTTCCTTAACTTTTTGGTTTTTCCTTTCTTTCCTTACTTTTTCTTTCAAACCAAACAAAGCCTATATAGTTTAATTGAATGGCTTATTGCTTTGTTCTATTCACATGATTCCATCAACAACAACCAATATCGTGTGATAGGGACAAAATTTAAATGCCTATATTTGATACCTTATTATGTTGCTCACTGGTCTTTCTACACATCAACCCATACAATCATGTCTTCAGCATTTTTATGTTGCATAGAGTTTGATGTGGGTAAGTCAGGTCTAGCCCATTAACGCTTGACAGCGTCAACCACAGCAGGGGGAAGCCCTGTTGCCTTCGTGTGAAGCCAACTGCGGAGCAATTAGGTGTACTTGCAAGGACCCGTCGCTCGACTTTTTACGGCCCTCATCTGATGTGTTCATCTCCACCTGCCTCCAGCTCGCTCAAGTATAAATATGAGGTAACTCTCCCTTGACAAGGGATCAAAATCCCATAATTCTGATATAGCTCTCTCATTTATTCTCAGCACTTACCTCGCTTCCTTAGCATTTACTCCTAGGGACCTAGTGCATCCGAGGACTACCATCGAGGCCTCGTCTGTACCTTCTCATACCTCACACCTCGTACTAACTTAAGCGTCGGAACTTCCGCCTCGGGTCTCCACCCGAGGCCTCTGACACCTCTTGTTTTGCAAAACTTTGGATCTCCAGGAACCTCGTTATCGAGACGATGACCTGTAGTCTTCGGCTCCTACCGTACTCAGAAGGGAGCACCTCACCTCGGCCTCGGCTTACCTCCCTTCAGAGTCCTCAAAGCCTTCGGCTAGCTTTCGAAACTTGGGAGTGAATATACCTCGTTGCCCTTGGCCAATCCGAGCCGTAACAATTGGCGCCATCTATGGGAAAGTCGCTAAGATGATTCTTTAAAAAACAAAAAATATATATAACTTCTAAGCCCTCCTAAGTTCGAAAGCCATGGTGTGAAGAACCAGAAATAACCAAAACCTGGTCACCTACGAACAATTTCAAGCTGTCCTTGATCGTTTGGACCGTCTCACTCAACGCATGGAAGAAGTCTTCCCCCTGAGCAGGAGGTCCCTCTCGAGGCGACCGCCCTGCTAGGGTGTCAAAGGATCAGGGCTGAAACGAGCACGTCGAGCCCCCAGCCCTCGACTAGGGCAACAACTTGTTGGCCGAGCAATCGGAGTCGGGCAATAACCGACCCCCCAGTTCACCTCGGAGGAATGTTCGACCTCCCATCCGAAGGGAAGAAGTGCCCGCTTGATCCGAAGACAGTCACCAGCCTTTAGAGCAGCACCACTACTGCTGGAGGGATGTTCCCAGGGACGATGGCGGGCACCTCGGCCGCCCCAAAGTTTGCTCCCGGGGCAAGAGCCAACGTCGCGCCACTCCACCTCCTGTCTCGAATCTCCGAGATATTTTGAACGATCATCGCGCTCGTAGAGGAGCGCACGACCCGACTTTGGAGTACTTGGGAATCCAAGTTGATACCCACCGAGTCCGTGAAGATAGAAGCGAGGCCCACGCCCCCATCGATCCAGGACTTGCCGAGTTGCGAGTCGAGCTCGGAGTTGTCAAAGACGAGCTCTGCCAAGTCAATGAGAGTTGGGCTGATGCCTTAACTAGTCACGGCAACTCCGGCTGCATGGACACATTCACCCCGAAAATCATTTTGGAGTCTCCCCCCACACTTCAAGGCTCCTACTTTAGAGATGTACGACGGCTCTTCGGACCCTGACAACCACCGGGAAAGTCCGAGCACTCATGATACTCTATGGGTATTTCGACGCCTTGACGTGCCAAACTTTCCAAGCCATCTTCAAGGGGGAAAAATGCTGCTGGTTCTTCAGCCTCCCCCCAAGGTCAACCAGATCATGGGAGCAGTTCACCAATATGTTCCTCACTCGCTTCATCAATAGCAGACGGTGCCAGAAGAGCATCGTCTCGCTCATGTCCATTAAACAAAAGCTAGGCTAGAGCTTGCGGTCTTACATTGACCGCTTCAAAAAAGAAGAGCTCGAGGTCAGGGACCTCAACCCCATGGTCTCAATGCATGCCACCATCAATGGACTCCGAGTTGGCTCTGCCCTCAAGTGCTTGGTCACCAAGACCCCGCCAAAGACGAAGCTAGAATTCCTCAAAAAGGCACAGAAGTACATTGTAGCCGAAGAAGCTTCAGTTGGGGAGCACTAGGAGAAGGAGACCGAACGCAACGACGGGCCCTCGAGAAAGAAAAAAAAAAGAATGAAGATCACCGCGGTGATGGCTGCAAAGATAACAGTAAGTTGTCGGCCCCGACCATGGCTTACAACTAGTATACGCCACTCAGCTCCTCCTGGACCCAGATCTTGATGCAAATAGGCGAGGAGAAGTTCCTGAAGTGGCTAGAAAATATGAAGAGGAACACCAAGAGGGGGAACCCCAAAAAGTACTACAAGTTTCACCACGGCGTCGGCCACGACACCGAGGACTACTATGAGTTGAAGAACGAAATAGAGTCCCTCATCCACCGTGGACACTTGAAGCAATTCGTTGGAGGCGAAGTCAACGCTTCATCCTCCCAACAACAACAACAATAGCAACAGCAGCAGGTCGCCGAAGTCATCGACGTCATCGTCGGGGGCTCGGCGTTGGGTGGAGCCTCGGCTTTGGCCCGCAAGGCCTATGCTAGGTAGTTGAACTTCCGAGGGTTAGACCCCAAGAAGCCAAAGCAGAACGAGGACCCCTCCTTTACGAACGAGGACCTTAATGGGATTACAGTCCCCCATGATGACGTGCTGGGGATTTCAGCCATAGTAGCTAACTTCCCGGTCAAGTGGATTCTCGTCGACAGTGGCTCCTCGGTAGACATCCTCTTCTACGAAACCTTTGAAAAGATGAAGATAGTGCCAGAGTGTCTTCAGCCTACCAACATCCCATTGGTCGGCTTCTCCGGCATTTTCATTAGGCCGGAAGGAAAGATCACCCTACCAATCACGGTAGGAACCGAGCCTCGGCTGGTGATGAGGATGACGAAGTTCCTTGTCGTGAGGATCGACTCCCCCTACAACTCAATCATGGGGAGACCAACCCTTCACACGCTACGAGCCACCATGTCCTCCTACCACCTCACCCTCAAATTCCCAACCGAGCGCAGCGTCAGAGTCATTCAGGGGGATCAACATATCGCCTGTCAGTGCTATGTGGCGGCGGTGAAGGGCAAGAACAAAGAAGCATTGCCGCTTGAGGGCCTCGACCTCAGGCAGGAGTCGGAGAGCCGAGGACCTCATCTCGGTTCCTTTGGACGAGGATGAACCCGAGAAGTCAGTCCGTGTCGCGTCCAACCTTCCCCCAGAGAGCCTATCCGAACTGGTAAGTTTCCACAAAACTAATGCCAACGTCTTCACTTGGTTCGTCGCTAACATGCCCGGAATTGACCCTTCGGTCATTACTCACAGGCTGAGCATGGACCCGAGCTATAGGCCGGCTCGACAGAAGAAGAGGAACTTTGCATCAGAGCGATGAAAGGCCATAGGAGATGAAGTTGACAAGCTACTCGACATCGGTTTCATCCGAGAGGTGTACTATCCTAATCTGTCGAATGTGGTTTTGGTTAAGAAAGCTAATGGAAAATGGCAAATCTGTATTGACTTTACTTAATTGAGCCTGCCCTAATGACAATTTTCCTTTGCCAATAATAAACCATCTTGTCGATGCCACTCCAAGATATGAATTACTTAGCTTTTATGGATGCCTTCTCCGGATACAATCAGATAAAGATGCACCCCGAAGACGAACACAAGACCTCGTTCATCACCGAACATGGTACATACTGCTACAAAGTGATGCCCTTTGGGCTTAAAAACGTAGGAGCTACCTACCAACGTCTTGTTAATTAAGTGTTCAAGGATCAGATGGGGAGGAACGTTGAAGCCTATGTAGATGATATGGTGGTGAAAAGCTTAAAAGCCGAGACCCACACCTCGGACCTGGTCGAGACCTTCGACACTTTGCGGAAGTTTGATATGAAGTTAAACTCCAATAAGTGTGCCTTCGGCGTCACTTTGAGCAAGTTTTTAGGTTTCATTATCACTCAACAGGGCATTGAGGCCAACCCTGAGAAGATACAGGCCATATTAGACATGGCACCTCCTCAGTTGGTGAAGGAAACCCAGAAGCTTACTGGCCGAGTGGCGGTGCTAAACCGCTTTATGTTGAAATCTGCTGACCAATGTCTTCCGTTCTTTTGAGCTATCAAGAAACTGAAAGACTTCCTGTGGACAGAGGAATGCCAGCGAGCTTTCGACGAACTCAAGGAGTATCTCGTCTTACCTGCCCTCCTGGCCCGCCCAATCCTAATAGAGACACTATACCTGTACCTATCAGCCGGGGACGAAGCAGTCAACTTAGTCATGATCAAAGAAGACAGAGCACAGAAACTAAAATACTACGTTAGCAAGGTACTGTACGGCGCCGAAAATAGACACCCCAAAGTAGATAAACTGGCCTTCGCTCTTGTGGTTTCAGCCATAAAACTTAGGCCATACTTCCAAGCTCACGCCATCACGGTGTTGACAAATTAGCCCCTCAGAGTTGTCCTAGCCAAGCCCGAGACCTTGGGGCATTTGATCAAATGGGTCATTGAGCTTTCAACCGAGCTCTCCCCCAGGCCCCGAAAAATGAATTGGGAGAAGGGCGCCCAACTGAAGATGCTTCCCCTACTTGGAAGCTTTTTGTAGATGGGTTGTCCAATGCCAAACGAAGCGGCGTTGGCCTTATCCTTCTCACCCTTGACAACTTAACCATCGCCCAACATCCAACAATGAAGTCGAGTACGAGACCCTCACTGCCGAATTGCAACTGGCAAAGGACATTGGCTCCTCACATATCAAAGCCTTTAGTGACTCTTTGTTGGTGGTCAACCAGGTGAACGACGAATACAAAGCTAAAGAGCAAAGCATGTCCAAGTATCTCACCAAAGTCCAAGAGCTAGCCTGCCATTTCCAGCGCTTTACCCTGCAGCAAGTCCCGCGAGCTGAAAACGCAAGAGTCGATGCCCTATCCAAGCTGGCAAGCACCTAAGGCATGGTCCTCGGCCGCACCGTTCGCATGGAGAAGCTACCTCGGTCGACCATTGAAGAAGCTCAAGTACTACAAATAGAGGCTGAGACATCATGGATGGACCCTATCATCAACATCCTTCTTACGGAACAGCTGCCCAATGACAGGAATGAGGCTAGATGACTCCAACGCCAGGCCTCCCACTATACCTTGCTTGAAGGAAAATTATATAGAAGGTCATTCACCCTACCTTACCTTCAATGCGTCCACCCCGAGGAGGGGGAATATGTGCTTAGAGAAATTCACAAAGATGTCTATGGAAACCACCTCGATGGTAGGGCCCACGCCCAGAAGACATTGAGGCAGGGGTATTTTTGGCCAACACTTCACAAAGACTTAACCAAACTTGTGCGAAGATGTGACCAATTTCAGAGTCACTGCAACATATGTCATCAGCCTATGACAACCCCCTTAGCCCCCAGCAACCCCTAGCCCTTCGCTAAATAGGGAATGGACCTTCTCGGTCCTTTTCCACAAACAACGGGGAGCAAGAAGTACCTTGTCGCCGTTGTGGACTACTTAACGAAGTGGGTCAAAGTCGATCTCTTAGCCACTATCACAGCTCAGATAATTCAGAATTTCTTCTAGAAAAACATCATCTGACGCTTCGGCCTCCCTCACATTCTAGTCACCGACAATGGGAAACAGTTCGGTGACGCCAAATTTCGAGAATGGTGTGCCTCCCTCAACATCAAATAGCAGTACTCCTCAGTGGGCTACCCCCAGACAAATGGCCTATCCAAGGTCACCAACATAACCATCCTAGACGGACTGAAAACAAGGCTAGACCGAGGTAAAGGCGTATGGGCCGACGTACTGAACAACGTATTCTGGGCATACCGAACCACACCTCAAATGGCTATGGGAGAAACTCCCTTCGGCATGACCTACGGTATAGAAGTGGTAATCACAGCAGAAATCAGCCAACCGACGCTCCGAGTCAAAGCCTACAACGAAGCAGAGAACATCGAAGCCCTCAGTGCCAACCTGGATCTGTTGGAAGAAGCCCGGGAGCAGGCACAGATTAGGGTAGCTTCCTACCAGCAATGCGTGGCCCGCTACTACAACTCGAAAGTAAAGGAAAGACACTTCCAAGAAGGGGACCTCATCCTCAGAAAGGTCATGGTCCTCGAACCCAAAGTAGGAAAGTTGGGCCCCAATTGGGAAGACCCCTACAAAGTCAAGCGAGTCCTTGGCCTCGGAACATTTTACTTGGAACAATTGGATGAAGACCCGTCCCCCGGACATGGAACTCAGAGAGCCTCCGAATGTACTTTCAATGAATGTAGTTGCATATGGCTAAGTGATGAATGAATGAAGCAAAAAGTTCCTCTTCGCCTTAGATGTTAAATGAATGTGTGTCCTAAGTCCTAAAAACCCGCGGCTTCGCGATCTGTCGATGCGTGAAACCCTCCTCCAAGGGATGAGCCCTCGGTACGGACCGATGCGGAAGTCTATGATGACCCTAGGACGAGCACCTTGCCGAAAGCATACATGTTAGGGCAAACGAGGCCTTTTACGCCTCATCACCTCCTTGGCAGACGGTGGCCCCCTCGACACACTAGGGCAAAAGAGGCCTTGCACGTCTCGTCACCTCTGTAGAGTATGGTGACCCCCTCGGCTACCTATACTTAGCGCAATAAAAATAGCTACACTGACTACCTCGACAGTTCACTTCGGCTCGAGCCCCCGGCTTTTCCGGTGGAACACCTCGGCCTCCCCTAAGGAAACACTTGGCGAGAAATAAGCCAGGTGAACTGCACCCCGATAGTGCTGCTCCACCTCGACTCCTCGTCTTTCCACGTACCTCGGTGATATACGTCGGCCAATGACCTTGGCTATGGTGCCAGGTCACCTCGACCTTGCCTAAGTTGACACTTAAGGAATTTTGGAGTCGGGCAAGCCTCACTTCGGACGTGTGGCCCCGCTGTGGCACCCAATGCCCCAATTACTTAAAGCGAGCGTGTAAACAAACTACGTATACTATGAGCGAACCATGAGTGTTTTGTATGTTGTGGTCCCGTTGTTCGGAGGGGAAAGGACCTCTCAAAGAAGAAGAAAAAAGAAAAAAAGAAGAGAAAGAAGGAGAAAGACACAACATACACAAGGCACAACACATGCAAAAATTGGCTTCATTCATCATTAATTTCCTGTTTTGCCTTTACAAAAAGTTTTTTGAAGGCCTTGTAGGCCAAGTATATGTACATTCACAAAAAAAAAAAACAAGAACAATAACTAAACAAAAAGGGGGGGGATCCAAGCCTAGGCCTTCAAGAGTGCCTTCTTTGTGTCTGGGATTACTTGTAGCCCCTCGACGTCAAAATCTGGCATAACATTCAAGAGTGCCTTCTTTGTGTCTTCTATCCCATCAAGGTAGGAGGCCAATGCGTGCTCCATTGCATCTTGATAGTCAGAGGACTTCTTGTGCGCCTCCACCGCTTTGGCCGCTGCCTTCTTGGACTGCTCCACTAACGCCATGGCCTCAGTAGCCTACTTCTCTGCCTCGGCAACCCGTCCTTCAGCCTCTCCGCCTTAAAGACAATGCTCACCAGATGGACTCTTTCCACCTTTCTCTTGGAAAGACCTTGCCACACCTCCTTCAGCTGAATTTTGAGGTGCTCCCGAACTGACTGCTCATCCAAGAACGCCTTCCTAAACTTTTTTGGTATTTTTCCTCGGTGGCGGAAACTGTCTTCTGGAACTTTTCTCGTTCCATCTGGAGCTTCACCTTGGCGGGCTTCTCCTTCGTCTCCACCTTATCGATGTGGGACATCAGAAACCTTGTCCAGCCCCCAAACCGACGAAGTGCAGGCAGGCCTGCAACAATAGCAGTTAGTGAATGAAAGAGTAGGAAGAGAAGGAAATGTATAAAACAAAAATGTATGTGTCTTACCTCGGCTAGGTGGTATAGGCCCTCGTCGTAGATGGCCTTAGGGTCACTCTATAGAAAACGGTAGCGGTCCCTCGGAAAGATCGCCCCACTCACTAGGGCCTGACTGACCCCCTCGTTTTGGATGGAGTCCCCTTCTCGAAGCTGCTATTGTGGACAAAAGATCTTATCGGCTCCCTTGGCTCTCTCGGGGAGCCCCTACACTCATGGAGGAGTTGAAGAAAGCCCGGATGGGCGCTGCCCAGGCGTGGACCTCCTTGCCACCTCCTCTGCCTAGCGCTCCACATTGGTTACCTTCCACGGTGGCTCCTCCCTCGGCATATCTCCGACAGGCCTCTTCGGCACCTCGACCGGCTTCTTTGGCGCTTTCGATGTCTTCTTGGCCCCCTCTGAGGGCCTCTTCACCCCACTGGCAAGCTTTTGGGGAGCCACCATTGGTTGCTTCCCCTTGGCGGGGGACCTATTGATTTCCCCCCTTCACCGAGATAGGGAGGCAACCTCTTCGTCAGACTGCTTCGGCGTCTGTCCTCCGGCCTTCTTCCCAACTTTCTTCACTCGAGCCTTCTCGAGAAGTCGTTGCTTGGCATCCATGGTCAGTTCTGCGAACAACAAAAGAAAGCTGTCAGTATAACAAGGCAAAGACGTGGAAGGCGTGCTAAGTAACTACAAAACCTCTTCTACCGAGGGGGGTAGGGCTAATCCCAACGAACACTAGAGAGACCTCCTCCTCCACCAACGGCTTCACCTGGAATGTCCCCATCACAAGAAGATGAACTACGGATACAACCTCTTCGTCTCGGAGCGGAGGGGGACATCTCTTGTTGACTACGCATGCCTCCCCCAAGTTGGACCTGAACCTCCAACCTTCGGGGAATGAGACGTAAAAGAACTTGTCCTTCCACCCATGGACGGACGAGGGGTTGTGCACCAGCTTCCCTCTCCGAGGGTAGAAGTAATACATGTTGGTCGCGGAAAAAAGTGCTTCCTTGGCGCGAACATGGTGTAGAACATCTTCAACATCAGCTCCATACCCCGAAGCCGAGCCCACACTATCATGGCTACAATGGTCCTAAGGGCAATGGGACGAGTTGACTGATAGTGATACCATACCACTCCAGTAACTCAGAGATTAAGGAAGGGAGTGGAAACCTAAGGCCAGACTCTAAAAAATGCTTGTAGACACAGATTTCCCCCTCTTCAGGGGTCCATCGCCGATCACCTATATCGGGAACCCTAAGATCATAAGACCAGGGCATGTGGAATCTTCTGACCAGGGCTTTGACTTGGCCCACATCCAAGGAACGGTCAAACTCCGAGCGTGGGACACCAGCGTCAGCTACCCTTCGAGTAGCACTCCCTCTCACCGGTCCAGTGGCGATCTGTACAACGTCTTCCTCCTCGGAGAGTGGTGACCCTTTGGGCTTCCTCGACGATGCCAAAGTAGTGCTTTCATGAGGAGAGTTATTGCCTTGGCGGCAGCCCTCGGCACCCCCGAGGCTACCCTCTCTCTCAACACGGCTACCTCCCGCCGAAGAGGGGCTATGGCCAAAGATCCTAAGGAGGAGATGGGGGAAGGGGTTTTAGGAGAGCTCCCTCCCGAGGTGTTCGGGAGCTCATGGCATTCAGGGAACGAAGTCCAAGAATTACATAGTGAATTACCTAGACAGTGAAGAAGGTGAAGGTCCTGAAGGATGGAAAACCTGGGAAAGTACTGAAGGATCGAGAGCTTGGGAGCTGAGTTCACTCGATTACAAGGGCATCTAAGTTCAAATGATGGGAAAGTCACCACCAAGGCCCCTATTTAAAGGAAAATGGATGGCCTAGATCTTGCTGGATCCGACGGCTGAGGCACCTCTGCTTCCACCATCCAACCATGATGTGTCACCCGGTGCTCGTCATCAGAAGACGAAACGACACCCAAGCAACGGATCGGATCACTACGAATCCGACGGTCACGAGAACCCTCTGCTTCTGTAAACCAGCTATACCGCACCTCTCAGTGTGTGCCCTTGGAAGACGAAACGATGCTGGGTGAACCGCGAGACTCACCCGTTGCATCCCACAGGGTGAACCGCGGGGCCCACCCATCACTACCCATCAGGCGAACTGCTCAACTTGGAAAACACATGCCTATTTGGGTGACCGTCCTCCATACGGTAGACCGCTGATGTGGCCTGACCATATGTGATACAGACCATCCCCACTAACCCGTGGCATCCACGCCACACGCATCTCTGAACCGATGAAGAGGAAAGACGCACACGAAGTGAAAGCGACGCCACTGCAAGATACCCCTCGGGTGATGAATCTGAAGGCAAAGCGACCGCTACTCCCGATGAACGAAGCCGAGGCCCTACCCTGACTATGATCTCTATTATTAGTCGAAGCCAAGACCTCGCCTCGGCCTGGGAGTGGGGGAAAGTGATGTGGGCTAGCCAGGCCCAACCCATTACGGACTAGGAGGCCCAGCCCACTAATGCCTGACAGCGCTAGCCATAGCAGGGGGAAGCCCTGCTGCCTTTGTATGGAGCCAACCACAAAGTAGTTAGGCATACTCGCAAGGACCTGTCGCCGAACATCGTACGATCCTCATTTGATGCATTCATCTCCACCTGCCTCTAGCTCGCTCAAGTATAAATATGAGGTAACTCTCCCTTGGCAAGGGATCCAAATCCCAGAATTCTGATACAACTCTCTCATTTACTCCCAGCACCTACCTCGCTTCCTTAGCATTTACTCTTGGGGACCTAGTGCATCCGATGACTACCGTTGTGGCCTCGTCTGCACCTCATACCTCACACCTCGTACTAACTTAAGCGTCAGAGCTTCCGCCTCAGATCTCTTCCCGAGGCCTCTGACATCTCTTGTTTTGCAGAACCTCGGATCTGCGGGAACCTTGTTACCTAGACAATGACCTATAGTCTTCGACTCCTATCGTACTCAGAAGGGAGCACCTCACCTCGGCCTACAGTCCTCAGCCCCGGCTTACCTCCCTTCAGAGTCCTCAAAGTCTTCGGCTAGCATTTGAAACTTGGGAGTGAATTTACCTCATTGCCCTCGGCTAATCTGAGCCGCAACAGAGTTCACATGGGCTAATGTGCCTTCCCAACAAGTGTTCCAACAATTTTTTGAGGTGCCACCTGTCTAGAAAAGAAGATGACTTACATGTGCAAGATTCTAACTCCTTCAAACATTTTTTCCTTTCACTCAACCTTTTCGCTCAAATAAACATACTAGTCGGGACCAATATGATACACGGGATTTATTTAGAAATTTTGAGGAAGGAGATTTATGACGTTTCAAATTAAGCAGTGATCATCTAAGTCCAATTTAAGCATTATTTTTAGGTTATTCCTTATTTATCCAATCACAATCCAAGTTATGTGAGAGTGGCCAATTTCCTATGCTCTAAATAAATTTGTATTATTTTTTTATCTTAATATACTACTTTTATTAATTTTTTAATTTTATCTATTTGTTATTATTTTTTAGGTAAAATTATAAAAAATCCTCTTATAACAATTCTATAAACCACCTTTGCGTGTTGATCCTAACAAAAACCTCCCATACAATTTTGAAAAAAAAAAGAGTAAATACCTCCTTTCTGTTTGATGAGGGCTGATTTGGCCCTCCAATGACATCATGACACATGGCATCTTGGAACAGCTAGTTGACACATAGACACCACCTAAGGAATGACTTGGAGTCCCAAATCGTGGTTTCTCTTTGCCCAGACCTGGCGACTTGCCTTCACCGCCAACTTGGCGACCTTGACCACAACTCAGGTCGGCTAAAAGCACCTCGTCACTGGCCGAAGTGACCTCGACGCAAGGAAAAACCTCCCTCGAGGGCGTGTCGGCTTGACTGAGGTCCCGGTGGCAACCTGCGAGACGTGCTCGCCGACAAATTCGGCACGCATATTTTGACACTCCCATGATTCTTGGAAGTTGGCCCACGTACCAAATGTTCTGGAGGGTGGTCAACGTGCATGATGTTTACCTCTAAGGATTTCGGACCGGTTAGGCACGATCTCTCGGAAATATCGGATGCGGTGCGTGTGGCCCACACTGAACAATGCCTATATAAAGGCACCAACCCCAAAGACCTAGAGAGGAGAAAAAAAGAGAGGTACGCACGATTACTTGCATCCAAGCTCTCTAGCACTCAAATTCTAGCTCGCAATCATGACACAATACTGACTTAAGCATCGAAGCGACCTCGCTAGGTTAACCACCCCGGGTGCTCTAATCCTCTGTCTTACAGCTTGGTCCAGCTCGCTACATGACTAAGGTCCAGATCAACCTCCAGCTAAGAGTATCTAGATCGCACACTATCAATTGGCGTCGTCTGTGGGAAATGCTACAAAAAGCTAAGTTCTCACCTTCTAAAAGGCTAAGTCCTCTTCTTCTAGAAAGCTAAGATCTCACCTTTTAAAAACTAAAGTTCTCACTTTTTAATATCCATTTTTTATGAACTCAAAGGCACTTTTGAGCAGCATCAACACTCAAAACGAATATCAATTATTGGGGACAAAATTACCTAGGATGAACCTGGAGAACTCCCTTGTGACAAGCAGACAAGTTCAGGCCAAACTCAGCATCCCCAGTGCCCTAGATAATACACCGCTACTGTATGTGAATGCCCCTCTCCTCGCGGTAGAGCCATCAGTGGTTCCCGCCGAGATTGAAGTGTAGCAGTTCTATGAGATGAAGTATGAATTTCCAGATCAGAGCATGGGAGAAGCCCGATGTAGACTACAACAGAACATCCTCAACATCCGTCAGCTAGGACGAGGCCTCATCAGCCCTATTTCGCAAGGTCGCCTCTACAAGACGAGCTCTTCATGGCTTCCGCGGGAGTTGGCGGCCAACGGACTGCATGGACGCCCTTGCAGGTAGAGCCTTGGAAGGCTCCTATGCGAGCTGGTGACCTAAAGTCAATCGTGCTGCCCCCATAGGTCGAGCTCCCAGTGGCTTCTTGTAGGAGTGGATGATCGGCGTCACTAACGAGGCTGATGCAGTGCAGCCGTGGTCCTGAACTGTTGACTCACACCGACAACAACATTATGCCCTCGCAAGGGGGGCAGAGCATGTGCATTGTGGTCTCGCAAACACTTACCCAAGAAGATAATCCCACGGGATGACGTAGAAGCAGCCGTATGAGAAGTTACTACAGAATGACCACCCGCTTAGGTGGAAAGGTCAGGTTGCACGTTGGCTAAATAAGGATAAGGAGAGTGGACCGCGAGTCGCTCCCAGAGCCCAAGGGCTGAGGTGCTAAGTTGATAAAAGACATCGGCACAACATGAAACCCAGTCGCCTCTTCGGCATGGGCAAATGAAAAAGTAGCTTGTGCGCAGGTAGGACAGGCACATACCCTACAATGCCTGTTCACTTCGGCGTACATTGAGATCGGGTTATTACTATTAGAGACTAGCTCATCATCTCGACACTTTGTTAGTAATCCACACTTATCCATGTCAACTCGGGAATATACCTAGTCGCCTCTTCGGCATGGGCAAAATAAAAAAGCAATTCGCGTTTAGCCTCATCAGTGTGTATACAGTTTGGAACCTCGGGGTAATCCACACTTAGAAAACTTTTGCACAATGGAGTGGAGGACAAAATACAACACATATTCGGCATACCAGTTGGGCACCATGACAAACGCAAACTTGGTTGATCTCTTCACAGTAGACCTCTACCTCAGTTTTAGGCTCTGCATCGAACTCACTGGCTACTCTTTTGAGAACCAGTTCGAGTGACACTGCGTCGAAGTCTACCTAGGTGGAGCAACCTAATAAAGCAATCACACAGTTAGAACCCCCCTTTGAGGACAGCATGGTAAGCTTTGCTCTCGAGGTAATGGTCGGATTGCAGAACCCCTTGACGGTTACATCCCTAATAAGGTAGATGTCCTCGGGGTACCTACTTCACCTCTCCTCGAGAGGATGAGTTCGCTCTCGTGCCCCAAGAATCAAGACTGCGTAAGGCAACAAACACTTGAACTATTTCGATCTGAGAAGTAAATCAGACCAACGCTTGCGACTACGAACTGGTCAAGTCAGTCATTTTAGGCCAAAAGGAGCAATCTCCTCCCTTCGCCGAGCTACTCTCAACTCGAGAGTGGGGGGAAATTGATGAGAGCGGATTTGGCCCTCTAATGACATCATGACACATGGCATCTTGGAACAGGTAGTCGACACATAGACACCACCTGAGCAATGACTTGGAGTCCCAGATCGTGGTTTTTCTTCGCCCAAACCTGGCGACCTGCCTTCATCGCACATCTTGGCGACCTTGACCACAACTCAAGTTGGCTAGAAGCACCTTGTCCAGGCCAACCTGCAACACCTCATCACAGGCCGAAGTGACCTCGACACAAGGAGCGACCTCCCTCGAGGGCATGCCGGCCTGACTGAGGTCCAAGTGGCGACCTGCGAGACATGCTCGCCGACAAATTCGGCATGCATATCCCGACACTCCCACGATTCTTGGAAGTTGGCCCACATACCGAATGTTCCGGAGGGTGGTCAACGAGCATGATGTTTACCTCTAAGGATTTCGTACTGGTTAGGCACGATCTCCCGGAAATCTCGGATGTGGTGCGTAAGGCCCACACTGAACAATGCCTATATAAAGGCCCCAACCCCAAAGACCCAGAGAGGAGAAAAAAGAGAGGTACGCGCGATTACTTGCATCCAAGCTCTCTTGCACTCAGATTCTAGCTCGCAATCACGACACAATACTGACTTAAGCATTGGAGAGACCTTGCCGGTTTAACTGCCCCGGGTGCTCTAATCCTCTGTCTTGCAGCTTGGTCCAACTCGCTACACGACTATGGTCTAGATTATCCTCCAGTTAGGAGTATCTAGATCGCGCACTATCACTGCTAGTTTTTCAATAACAAAGATGTTGAATTTATCAAAATACCCTTACTGTTGTTAAGGTGTTATTGTACATAATTTAAAATTCCAACTTCACCCTCAATTTATTTTACCTAACAACTTTTAAATAATATTTCTCTCTACTCTTCTTGGACGAAGTAAGGTTAATAGGTTGAAGTGAAGGGGGAAAATCTTTATTTCCTCAATATATTGTAGTAAATTTAAGTTACTTAATGGTAAATTTGATTTTTAAAAAAAAAAAGTAATGCATTACATCAGCGTTTTCCATTTAGAACTTTGATAGAAGGAAGGTACTTGCACTTTTTTTAATCAATAGGGGTGGTTTTTGTTGAGGTCAAAATAATAGGGGATGTTCGTAGGATTGTAAGAAAACCCAATTCTATTTTTAAATGGAATTTAAATTTATTTTAAATTAATTAAACTATATTTAAAATTAATATTTTTAAAATTTTTGTTGTTATTAATCCTTACTAACTTTAATTAATTATATTAAGCTTTTATTTTTAATGGAATTTATATTGGTTTTAAATTAGTAGAAATTAGTTATAAAATAATAATTGTTAGATAAATTTGCATTCGTTTATAATTTATCTTACTTTTTTTTCATTAATGAAATTATTTTTATTATATTATTAATTTTTATAAATTAATGATTATTTTATAAAATAATAATTGTTAGATAAATTTGCATTCGTTTATAATTTATCTTACTTTTTTTTCATTAATGAAATTATTTTTATTATATTATTAATTTTTATAAATTAATGATTATTTTTATTTTGTTTAAGTATGTTACTAACTTATTTTTACAATGGTTAATTAATTTTTAATATTTTTTAAATGGAATATAAATGGATTATAATTTCATAATGTTTTATTTGATATTTTCAACCTGTCATTGACTTGAACATTTGAAACGTTCAAATTGTGACTCAATCCTGTTTATAATTCTAAGTTTCATAAACCGACTATTTTATCAAAAATCATTGATTTGGTAAAAAACCTGTTCGACGTGGGCAGTTGAACCATTGATTCTTTGGGGTAACTTTGTGCTTGGTCTTCCAATTAGGGTGATTTTTTCTATTTTGTGTAACTTATCACAATCTTTGTAGCCCCACAATACCAAAAAAAAAACTCAAATTTTGACCTCAAATTTAAATTTTTGATATTTTAATTATAAAAATTTAGAATTAAAATAAAAAAATACAAATTAGAAATATTATATACACACGTGTAAAATATAATTATATTACATTATACACACATACACACACACACACGTCCAACTTGCGCAGTTGAACCGTTGATCCTTTACCTAGAGGCAGAAATTGTTTAGCCTGTAAGATAGTTTTAAAACATTGATTATTTGGTGAGTGAGGGAAATAATATTTATTCTGAAAAGCAATTACTTGATTAATTAACTTAAGAATTAACTATTTTAAGAAAAAGTAAATTATTTATCGTGATGATATAATTAATCATTGAATATCCATATTTCAATATAGTTATTTTTTATAAATAAATATATCCAATGTATCTAAAATTATAGTTAAATTGAATTGGAGATGGATATAGATAAAGTAAATGAATTTAATGGAGTAATGGAGAGGAGAGAGAATTAATGGCATGAGTTATGAAAGGAGAAAGTTAATGACATGATTAATGATGAGAGATAATTAAAGGTGATAGTGAGAAAGTTGAGAGAGAGAGAGAGTTAATGAAAAGAGTGATCTGCCACTTGATTTATTTTGTTCAATTTTAAAATTAGAAAAATTCAAAAAAAAAGAAAAAAATATAAGTGCTTTTTAAAAACAATAAGGATGTAGAAAAATGCTAGCTTGACACATTCCATTTTAATATATAGATATAGATTAGAACTCTAACCCTAGCTCAAATGCGTTGTTACTTGTTGGTGCTCTTGTAGGTGACTTCATCTACATTTCTTCGTTCCTACATCTTCTAATTTCTCAATTTTAATTCTCCAAATCGCTATGAATACCAGCCAATGGTTGAGGGAAGATTAGGTTACCAAGAAGATTAATGTTATTATGTTGGGCACCACTAATTGGAGTAGGAGACCTCAACGACACCATCTTTGAAAAAGATGTATTCACAACTTTTAAATAACACTACTAAAGAAATTTAACATAAAATGAGGTTTACACCTAGAGATCCAAACAAAGTAACAACTAAGCAATAACGACCACAAAATTAGACATCTAACTCAACCTAGCTAACAATTGTTTCTAATGGGACCGGATCCGGTAGGCACAACATAAGAAGCACATTTGGTGAACACTTTGTAAGTATTCTAACAACTATTAAAAGTTGTCTTTAATCTTTTTCAAGGGTTGGTTAGGGGCATTTCAAGGGACAGATGTCAAAAAAAATTTGAAAGTACTCACTTAATGTGCTTACAATGACGTGCCTACTTGATTTTGGACTTGTTTTTAACAACTAATTGGTTGGATAGTTCAGCAATGATAGACTATGAAGCTTTTGACTTCATCTAAACAAAACTGAATTTTTTTTTTCATTTTTGTCCTATCCTTCTTTTGGGACCGGATCTAGTAGGTACATCAAATTAAGCATGTTAAATGAGCACTTGATAAATATTTTGACAACTATTAAAAGTGGGTATTAATCTTTTTCAAGGGTGAGGTGAGGGTATTTTAAGGGATAGGTGTCAAAAAAATTTTCAAGTTCTCTTTGAATGTGCTTACAATTTCGTGCCTACCTCATCTGAACTCCCTTATTTTTGTTAGGAGTTCAGTAGCACCCTTAGATTGGCCAGCTTGCCTCGTTTTTGGTGGAACCTACCATGAACAAAACCAAAAATGTAATTAACATGCTAGTAGAAGCCAAAGTTCGCCATATGGTTTTTGCATCTTCAATTAAAGTTGTCTACATGGATCCAAATCGAAGCTCGAACATGGTTGTCAATCAAATATGGCTCAATTGCATGGTTTTAAAAAATGACTCAGAAATGGAACCATTCTAGCCACCGATTTTTGGGTCCACAATTTAACTATCTGGTTCGAAAGAACGACCCATCTAACAAAAATTAAAAAATAATAAAAAATAAATTAAAAAAAATCCCAAAACTGTAGAATGGGTCGACGGGTCAATGGTTTGACCACTTGGGTCAACGGGTCATTGACTAATTCAACGATTTAAGGCCAGGGACTAGATTTGGGTAAAACGGAACTGGTTGCCTGAACGGTTTTTGGGCCAAACGATCCAATCATTTGGGTCAATGGCGATTAGAAAATCATGGTTAATAGAATTGGTATTGTTATGGATAAGTAGTGGCAGAGTAGGAGGCATGGGAGCTGGAAAAGCAAAGAAGGGGTGGATCTAGTGGTGGTGAACCCAATGCTGGTGTAGTTTTTTTTTTCTTTTATTTTTTGGTACTTGGACTTCAAATGAAGTTTGGCACATGTGAATGCCTTTCTTGTGTAATCAGACATGTAGCACACTGTGGGCTTGTTGAAAGCATAATATTGGGAGTTGATCCAGGCTATAATGTGCCATGCATGGAGGAGAGCCCTGTAAACAACACAAGTTGTTGAATGTAGACAACTAGAGTTTATAACAAGAAAAATAAATGAATGGAACCCATTTACTTTGACATGACTTTCGAAAAATTGAAATTCAAAACTTCTTAACCTCTTACTTTGTAGGAGTCTAGCTTCATGAAATGCACTTTATTAGAGGCAAATGGTCCTCCTTGTTGGTGTCTCATGTTTGTATGTGCTGTTTGTAGATGTTTCTAGAGTTGTTATCTCCCAATGCTCATGGTTACCACTTTTGTTTATCAAGTTTAGTCTACTTTCCTAGTTTTGCTTTTTCACTTTTCTCGTTGTATGATATATGTATATATGTATGTAACCTAAAGTGAAATAAATATGAAATTAAATACAAAAATTTGAGTGTGAGGCACTGTTTTACCTCATTCTTTCGAGGTTGATTCTCTCTTGGTAGTGGGATTGGAAGATGGGAGTAGAGGGGAAATCTCTCGATGATGCTTTTCGATGATTAGGAAATGAAAATGATGGCGTTCATGTGGGTAGGGAATTGGATAATGGACTAGTTCGATAAAAGAAATGCCTATTGGGTAAGGTGTTTGGGGAGAGAGTTATTCCAAAGGTGTTGCTCACTATGCATATGCATAAATTACCATTGGACTATATGATTCATAATATTGGGAGACAAGTGGCTTCCAAGTTTTTCTCCCATTATGTTCAAGAACAATGCCTATCCACCAATTTTCCTTCCAAAATTTTCTTATTTGATCCACTATCAATATAAGATTATATTTTGGTAAATCTCATTAATTAATTTGAACTTGTCAATTATAAATATCCATCATCTAAATCTCATTGACCAATTAGATTTCATCAATTTGTTCAAATACCTAAAAAAAACCCAATACATCAAATTTCATAACCTAATTTACCCATATAACTGTTGAACTAAAAAGATTCTATTTCGATGCGCTATTTAAGTCGCCCCTTCATCTGTTCCAACTTGAGACCTCAAGAGAGTGGGGGCTGATATTAACCCTATACTTGACATATCAAAACACTTGGACCAATAAAATTAAGCCTAATAAACTTAAAAACCCAAAGATACCACCACTTAGAGCTAGAAAAAGACCGAATGACATTTATGGTTGACTTAAATTTACATTATGCCATTGGGAGTCCCAAATACAAGCCTGTAATGTTACACATGCCCTAGATACTCATTGAATGCATAAAACCCCTTGAAATCAACTACAAACTGAGGAGAAATGTTGACTATAATCCTTCTTCATTTACAGATCCTTGTTATTTTCATGAAAGCACTCTCTTATAACCCACGCCTTGTAATTGGATGAGTTTTAGACTTGATTTCCCTTATTTTCTCTATAAATAAGGAGTTAGGGACCAAAATCAAGCCCAAAGGAATGGGGGAAAGGACATGAAAGCATTCCCAACCTTATCTTTATAATGTCCTCATTTTTGTTACTCATAAGAAGCTCCTAAGTCTTGAGCCCTTGAGCTTTCAATGTACAGCAAAAAGCTCTCTCTTATCTAATAGATGTTAGCCAACTTCAATTGACTGTGGAATAACTTGGTGTCCTCTCTCATTTTTCTAAGAAATAAACTAGAAAGCATTTTACCTGCTCAAATATTCCTTAAAATACCATTTTCATCTTGTCTTGGTTATTGGATATTAATATGTTAAGGCTACATGTAAAGGCAAGTTTTTCAACTTGTTTTTTATGCATTTAGTTCGTTTTAGCTCATTTTAGATTTCACTTGGGCTTCAAGAATGAGGTAGAGAGGCAAAGGATTTAGGAAAACTAGTACCCAACTCTTGAGAACATCACTTTAAACCGAATTTAAAGGAAGTTTGCAATCTTTTCTTAAGGTTTTGGTGTTTGACTCATTCTTACTTGAAGTTGTTTCTTAAAAGATTAAGCCTAAACAACCCTCATGTTGGGTTGCTGCAATAGCTTGGACGAAGGGGTGGTTAATGCATTCCCTCTTCAAATTCATTTGAATCCAAGATTTCTTATTTGATATACATACATACATACATATATATATATATATATATATATATATATATATATATATATATATATATATTATGAAAAAATCCAGTCACTATCAAAGAAATAAGATTAAATTGTAAAGCTAAAATGAGAGTCCATTTCCTTTAAAAAATGGATGGCGACTACTTGAGCCAGTTATGGACTTCCCGAAGCTTACAGTAAGTATTTTAAAATTGAGGCTATATGGATACATCATGAGGCATACAAAAGGTGGTTAAACAAAGTTGAAGTCACGAGATGGATATACATGTTGTTATTGTAGGAGTGAAGGTGTGCTATAAAATAAAGAGGATGCGTTGAATTCTCAATAAATGGAATAGGAGAATTTGTGGACAAGTTTTTAAAAATTGGCTATTATATGAAGAAAGGTGGAGGAATTGTAATATTTATCTCTTACAGAAGACACTTTAATGAAGGAAAAAATGTTATCAACAAAAATTCATGAATTGATAGAAAGAGTGTAGGTGTTTTGGAAATAGAGTATATGTGGCTTGGAGTACATGCCTTTATTTTTGTTTGGAATCGTTGCTGCCAGGTAAGACGTTTCCTGGAGCAACAACAACTTTTTCTATTTGGTACCATTGCTCCAGTAAACATTTTCAGCATTGATACCCATTATCTAGTGCCACATCATTGCCCTGTTGGCAGCAATGAGTTGCAGCTTCAGGAAACACCAAATTTGGCATTACTCCAAGACATAGCTTCCCGATTTCCAAGGCATGGCTTGGAGCACTGTTTTTTATGAAAAAACGGTTCCAAACAAATGCCTATTTCCTGGAGCACCATTTTTTCCGATGTGGCACCGTTGCTCGAGGAAACGACAACGATGCCAAACAGCCCCAGAGACTGCAGAAGACATATGATGAAAGAGGGGATCAAAATACAAAGTTTTTTTATTATAAGCATTATTGCCAATAGAAGAAGGTTGACTGTTGATTGGTCAAGGAAGGAAAATGGCCTGTGGAGGGAGGAGGATCAAGAATAAATGAAGAGTATGTTTATACAATATTTTCTTTGATGAATAAGAAATTGTATAGTGGTAAAATTGTAAATCATGTGCAGACAGTTTGATAGATACTCAAACTGGCATTTGAATAGGTATGGGGTGGGGTGCTAGGGTATTGGGTGCGCGGGGACGAGAGAGAATACATTGATAATAGTGGAGTAGGTGCTGGCAAGTTTCAAATTTTCTTTCATGGGAGAGGTGTAGATGAATGTGTTACTATTGATTGTAGGGGTGGATTTTTACAAGTTAAGTCATCCGCAATTGAAGCTTTGGATGCTGAGAAAGTAGAGTGCACACTTTGTCCTTTTCTTATGTCCCTATATATCTAAGAATTTATTTGTTTTGCAGTCAGAATTGAAATGGTTTATTCTCATAGTTTACTTGGTTCAAACAAGAATTAAAATGGGAATTGGAATCAACTGAAATGGAATTTCATCCTCAAAGAAGGGGGAGGGAATTGCCACTCCACCATGAATGGCAATGGGATTCCGATTCCACCCTACCAAAAAATTAGAATCGGAATAGCCCATTCTGATTCTGACTCCAGACCCCTATTTCCATGAACCAAACAGACTCTGATAGTGTAGTTGGATTTGTGATTTTAATTTTCAAAGTTTTGTTCATTATTAGCTTGCATTGAACTTTGTAGAAGATTTGAAACCTGTTTACAACGAGTCGATGTTGTTGAAGCATATTAAACGAAGGGTTGAAATTTTGAAGAAAATTAATGGATAAATTAGTCGTTTTCATATTTTTGTTAATGGACGTTAATGGTATGGAGGATTCGATCAATTGTCAGAAAACTTAGAGATAATCTAAGACAATATGTAAAGGTAGGATTAGTCAATTAACTAAACCAAAAGGGTAGTTTAAAAAAATTTTCCTACCAAATAATGTTAAAATAATTAAATAATACCAAAACATCATTCTTCTAATAATAATTTTATTATTAAAGTTGAAAATACTAACATTAAAGAAAATTAAAATAATGTTTTAATAAATAGTATTAAAATATATTATTTTATATTGTAAGTATTGGTGAAAATGGGGTCACTATAACTTTGGAGGAGAAGCTCTGAGGCGCATCTTCAGACACTGTATTTAGAACGTTGTTTGCCCCCACTTAGTTTTACTGAGTTTGTTGTTGGGTTACAGGCAAATTCTTTCCCAGGATACAACAGAGCCTTGGGCGAGAATCTGCAACTAGCAAAGTTGAAGAGTCTCCAAAGAAACCTTCTATGAGTCTGTAGCAGACTGGACTAAGAGAAAGAGAGAGTGTGAATTTCGAAATTGTGTGTTTTGAAGTTTGATTCATGCTTCTTAAATAATTTGTGAAGAGGTATGAAGAAAGGTAGGTGCTGGTTTAGAGAAGGCACCTTTAACAGTCACAATTTCAAACATTGTGACTGTTTAAAAAGTAGTTAACAGTTAGTGACTGTTAATTTTGAATTGTGCCTCTTGATCACACCCGATCGAATCGTGACCGTTGATCTCATCAACGATGATCAATGGTCAGCAACGCACCAAAACCAAAGCCGTCGATCGCGAGCCACGCGAAGTGCGAGCAAAGTGCGCATCTAAAGCGCCTCATTGCGCCGCACACACGCGCGTACACGCATGTGCGTGCGTTGCGCGGTATCGAATCCCCATACTCTCCTCTACTAATTCTAAGGAGTGTAAATCAGCTCCTATTAAAATACTGAAAACAAAACTTATAATTTTCTAATGTGAGACAAGTTCAAAACTGGGTTTTGTAAGAAAAAAACTGATTTTTCAATCAAGTGTGCAGGTGCGATTTCTCATGTAATTGACCAATCAAACCCATTGAATTTAATCTCTTATGAGATTAAAATCCAACAATCCCCCACATTGATTGATCAATTACATAGTTCCTTCTCAATCCAAACTACTATGATACAATTATGCATACAAAATGTATTTATCAACTTAAACCTTTTGTTAGTATAGATATCTAAGAGCCTTGTCAAAGTTATTGGTGGTAAGACATTAAACCAATTACTCTCAAGACAGACCGGAGACACCTATACACACAAAAATGTCCAGTCTCTGCAATAATTTCAAGTTTTGCTCAACATTGTTATAGCCATGTGCTTATTTCCTGGTTTCAAAAACAATGTCGAGAGCAAAGCCAAACTCTCATGAGAAGCGGCACCACTTCTATGTTCACATAGGTGAAGTTCCACTATGTACTCCGTTATTTGACACATTTCAGAACTTTCTTAAAAGTTTATCTCAACCTTTTATCATAACGGACCGCACTGTTTATGTTGTGATGAGAAATTTTTTAGTGTCAGTGTTAACAGTCACATTGCAGTAACTTGTTGTTACCCATTAAACCCAACACTGATGGTTTTTCAGTTCAGGTTGGGTTACCATTATAGGTGACTAAGTAAAGGTTTTTAATCCCATATCTTTGGTTGTCATTCTTACAAATTCTCTGGCCAAGCCCTTGGTAAGAGGATCAACCAAGTTTTTACTTGACCTCACATAGGTTATAGTGATGATTCCATCTTGAATCAGTTGCCTTACAAATTCATGTCTCAGACTTATATGTCTGGACTTACCATTGTAGGTACCACTGTAGGCCCTTGACAGAGTTGCCTCATTATCACAGTAAATGGAAATTGAAGCCATAGGACTAGGCCAAAGTTTTATATCCAATAATAAATTCCTAATCCATTCAGCATTTTTTCCAGTAGCCGCTAAGGCTATGAATTCGAATTCTATGGTCGAGTGAGATATACAAGTTTGTCTCTTGGATGCCCAAGAGATTGCACCCCCACCAAGGACGAAAATCCATCTAGATGTGGACTTGTTATCTTCATTATCGGTAATCCAATTTGCATCAGTGTACCCTTCTAGTACAGTTAGATAATTACAGTAAAACAAGCCAAGTTTCAAGGTTCTCTTGAGATACCCAAGAACTCTTCCAATTGCTTTACAGTGCTCTGCACTGGGATTAGTTGTAAACCGACTGAGTTTACTTACTGCAAATGCAATATCAAGTCTGATATAAAGCATAACATACATCAAGTTTTCTACTGCACTAGCATACTCAAGTTGTGCAATTGCTCTACTAGTATTTTCTATTAGTTTTATTCTAAAATCATATGGTGTGCTATATTCTTTAAACCCTAAATGCTTAAATTTCTCAAGTACTTTCTCAATATAATGTGATTGGCTTAATGCATGGTCCCTATTATGCTTTTTAATTTTTATTCCCAATATGGTATCTACTTTTCCTAAATCTTTCATCTTGAAGACAGAGGATAAGTAGTTTGTAGTTTCGTTTATGCCAACCATATTGGTGCCGACAATAAGCATATCATCAATATAAAGACATATAGTTACTCCATAATTTTTAGTGAATTTTGAGTAGATGCATCTATCAGCACTATTATGTTTAAAACCAAAAACTATGATGCAAGAATCAAAATTTTCATGCCACTGTTTAGATGCTTGTTTTAATCCATATAGTGATTTAACCAGTTTACAGACTTTTTCTCATTTCCAAGAAGAACAAACCCTTTTGGTTGTTCCATATAAACCTCTTCATTTAAATCACCATTTAAGAAAGCGGTTTTAACATCCATTTGATGAACAGATATGTGATAAATGAATGCTAATACTATGAGTGTTATAATAGAAGTTATTCGAGCCACTGGTGCATAGGTGTCAAAGTAATCAATCACTTCCTTTTGACTAAATCCTTTGACTACTAATCTAGTCTTAAAAGTTTGTATAGTTCCATCAGTGTTGTATTTTATTCTAAACACCCATTTACATTTTATTGGTTTTGAGCCTGGAGATAGGTCTACTAGTATCCATGTGTTATTTGACATTATTGAATCTATTTGATCATTTATAGCTTCTTTCTAAAATGCAGCATCTGTAGAGGTCATGGTCTCACTATAGGTTTTTGGATCATTTTCAATGTTTAGGACAATATGTATCTTATTTAAAATCTTTTTCTCTATCAGCCTTAACCAAAAATACAATTGACCGAGTATAGATAAAATCTGAACCTAAATATTTATGTGGATTCATTTTCTGTAGATTCAAAGCACAACTTATTTTCAAAGAATTCAACATTTCAACAAACGTACTTTTCTTAGCTTTGAGTCATAATTTAGTACTTTTAGGATTTGAAATTTTATAATATGCTAAGCACCCTCACACTTTTAGATATGCTAAATTAGTTTTAAAGTGCCTCATTACGCCGCACACATGTGCGCGATATCAAATCCCTATACTCTCCTCTACTAATTCTAAGGAGTGTAAATCAGCTCCTATTAAAATACTGAAAACAAAATTTATAATTTTCCAATGTGGGACAAGTTCAAAACTGGGTTTTGTAAGAGAAAAACTGAATTTTCAATCAAGTGTGCAGGTGCAATTTCTCATGTAATTGACCAATCAAACTCATTAGATTTAATTTCTTATGAGATAAAAATCCAACAATAGGTATATGTTGTAGGCTTTTTATTTCTACCAATATCAGTTATCAGGCTGAATCCTCGTACATGATAGGAAAAGATCAAAACAAGCGGTGTAGCACTCTACGTGGGGACGTCCCTACACTTTCATCACCAACTGACCTTAGGATGTGTTTGGTTTAATAGAAATAAAGTCAAGAGACAGACATGGTTTTCACTTTTCAGGTTTTGTGACTTTTGTCGCTTGGAGTTTAACGTTTTCTTCTTCTACGACGAGTCGAGTCTCAGTCGACGACCTTCCAAAGTTGGCACTTCGCAGATCACAAGTCACAAATCACAACTCCGAGATTCAAGAGTCCTAGAGCTTTGCCCTTGGAACTATATAACCGTTATATTAGTTGGACCTCTCTTGAACCAGCCAACCCAACCTCTCCGCGTGTTCCCTCAACCAACGAGAACTGTTCCGTGCCTGATATAAATACACGTCCTCTAAATCTCCATTTCGAGCAGGTCGTCGTTCAAAAGCGAGCTCCTCGTGTTGGACCTTTTTTCTTCTTTCTTTCTTTCTCTCTCTGTATCCTTTTCCTTTTCCCCGACTGTTCTTCATTTCCATTCGCTCGCTATAACAAGGTAAAGTCTACTGATCTTCTACAATGATCGCAATCTCTTACCAAAATTGTTAGGGTTTCTGATTTTTGTTGTTTATTTGAATTCAATTTTGAATCATCCTTATTCTTGCATATGCTTATTTTGATGATCGAGGGCTGTTTAGTTAAAATATTAGGTTTCTATTGATGGATCTATTACGGATTCTACGAAATGGCTAGTTTTATTTAATTCTTTTTTTGATAAGTCAGTTTTATTTAATTCTCTCGATAGACTGGCTTAGATTTCGACTTAGGGTTGAATTTATTTGTTTGTCGCTGAATTTCGTATTCTGACCTTATGAAGGATGCTTCACAGGAGTTTAGTTGATCATAGATTATTTGCTCTATGTTTTCTTTTCTTTTTTTTTTGGGGGGGGGTAGGTGGGAAGAAATGTAACATGTGATAGTTTTTGTTTTATAGCGATCAATTTAAAAACAGTGTAAACTTCATTACTAGTGCTTATAGATACAACTGGTGTGTGATATGATGTATATTTTACGCCTTTGTTTATGTTAAATTCAGGTTCATTTGTTTCTGCGTTCGGTTCATTTTTGTCTTTGCATTGTTTCCATGCCTTCGGCTGTCTCACCTCAGTGGCATGAGAAGGCAAATGGTTTCTTTACTTCTTCAGGTAACCTCTGCCTGCTCACCGCAAGACTGCAACATTTACAAATGATTATATTGAGAGATTTCTATTTCTTGCTTCCTCTGATTGTGGCAAAAAAGTTTTAATTCAGGGGTTAAGCTTAAAGAAGCTGGACAGTCTGCTGGGACATTTGTGGGGGAGGTTGCAAAAGATGCTAAAGGGAATGTAGCTGATGCAGCTGAAAAAGTTGGGTCATTGGTGAAAAATCGATGGTTCCTTATACGGGAGGCTGCACTGCGGCCATCAACAAGAGATGCTATGCAGGATCGCCTTCGTACTGCTGCCTCAACAACTGGGATACTGCTGATGAAGGGCATCTCAGAAACAAAGGACAAGGTTGCTGTAGGAAAGATGAAAGTTGAAGAGGTAACAGTGGACTCTGGTAAATCTATATTCAGTATTTCAAATGACAAATTCCTCTGAACAGTATGATCAGGTATTGCCTAGTGCTGATCCTGGCATCTGGGGTCTTAGGAGGTTTCAACTGTATACGGACCTGACCTCTGAACAGTATGACCAGGCTATTGCCTAATGCTGGTCCTGGCAATCTGGGGTCTTAGGAGGTTTCAACTGTATACGGACCTAACCTCTGAACAGTATTACAAAGCTAAGTTATTTTAATTTACACTTCTATTTCTCCCTCCCTTAATTGTACATGGCTATCTTTTGACCTTTTTTCAAAGGCAATTCATGTAACTTTAGCTAAACTGTGGTTGTCAAGCATTTCTACACTAGAAAGTAGTTAAAGGTGGCTGAAATATTTAACAATTCCAAAACTGCTAAAGCAGCACTAAATTGATTTGTATATGCCATGTACCTTCTTCGAGTATGCACCATGGGTTTGACATGCTTGCCTTCTCAAATAGGCATGGCTTATGGACATAATTTTGAGTTCCTCTACTCATGGTTTAAAGTATTGATACACCCAAATGTATTGGCAGGGGTGTATACCTTTTACCACATGCCTTTTATTTTTTTACTTTTTTTTTCAAAATTTCATATATATATTATTTAATAAATAAAAAATTGGTTTTCTGAAAACACCTTTAAACAGGTGTTTCGGAAACCCAATGATACGATACGATATGCCCGATATGGGATGTATTGTATCAATATTTTGAACTTTGTCTCAGCTATTTTTTTTTTCTGTAATTACAATTTGCTATTACTAGTTCAAGGGTCAAAATATTGTCATAGGTTATAAGATATCCGATAATACCTCTTTTGCATTTCTATGTATATAGTAGGTTTGAGTTCTTCATGCAGACATGAGTATGACTACACCATAGCCAGATGTAACAAACTATGACTTGTAATTGATGCATTATATCTATCTCCTCATGAAAAATATGTGGGTGTACCAAATGGAAAGAAAAGGAAAAGGATATATTCTAAATTTCTCACTTCAGTTTAGGGGATGTATTACATTTGAAGGTGGCCAATTTCAGCAAATTTGTACTGATAGAATGCTCAAATAATTTGTTTTTCCTATGTGACAAAGATGATGTAATTTGGATTATGGAAAACTAAGTTCAGGGTACATATACTGATGGTAATACCAATGAACCAATCTTCAGGATTTAGTGGGAGATTTGGTAATATTAGGGAGCTTAAGGAAAGTAATTATTTTATATTTTCTATTTAGTGTCCTCAGGATTAGTTTAAGAAGCTTCAATGGATTTTAATAAAATCTTTTTATTCTCCTCTTGTGCATGTTTCTACTCTGATCTCATTTTAGTTTCATCTTTGGCCCATATATATGAAGGGGTAGTTTTGTGATATTAGTTTCAGTTCATTCTGTTTTAAGTAAGGATCTGAGATTAGTTGTATTCTTGTTGCTTCTTTAGTGTAAATTTTATCTGAGATCCTATCTGCAAAATTTAGGGCTTCAGGTATTCAAAAGGTCTTTGCTTTTGTCTCTTTTAAAGTTATTGAAACATTACTAGTGCGCAAGCAACAATAAAAAGGTTATTTAGAAGTTAATAGACCATATAAAGGTATAAGAATAAACAAAAAGGTAACTAAAAGCATGTTTATAAAAAGGCACACACCTGGGTTACCTGCACCTCAATCCATGTCTTTTACCCCCCTCCCCCGCCCACCCACCCCCCCCCCCAAAAAAAAAAAAAAAAAAAAATCCAGCTGATCTTGCCTGAGTTCAAGCATGAGCATGCCTTAAATGCGCATTGCTTACGTGCCTAAGCATGTCTTTTAAAGCACTGTTCCAGGAAACAAGCTGATTAGTATAAGAGCCTGAAATTTCCATTACAAGTTTATTTGTTTCTTAAAACACCTCAACTCTCAAACCACATTTTAGCTTAATATGGTATTTTCTAATGTTATCATATTTGAGAAGAATGCTTGCATGTATCTTGTGATTTTCTATCTGAATTTAGAACTTAAATGTGTATGTTGAAGGTCTAATGGTGTATTGCAAATGGATGGTTCTTCAGGTAGCAAAGAAGACTGCCCAAAGAAGTAAGAGCATTTTGACCAATATTGAACGTTGGCAGAAGGTATGTAATTCAACATAGGCAATCAATTTTGAACCCAGTTGCTTGTTCAAGTCCTGATTTTTTCTTTAACTATGCAGGGAGTTGCTAGCACTGATGGTGAGTTTTCTATGCTCTGTAAATGGTATTTGTTTGTGTCTGTACATATACATCATATTATTGGTTCAGTCAGAAAGGTAGTCCATGTCTCCTTTGGCATCATATAGTGTGTATTTAAAAAGTTTCAACAGTTCTACTATTGTGATTTTGTCTCTAGAAAGATTAAAGACTTGAATGTTCTTTCTGGAGTAGTAGCTAAGTCCATAAGGAAAAGATTCTTAGTTTCAGTCTGTGCCTCAGCTAGCACTGAAATTTGTGTGACTGTATTGATTTGGCCAAAAGCAACTATGATCTTCATCAGGAAATAGTTATGCCTTTGATATGCGTTGACTGTTAGTCTAATGCCTTCCCTGCAAACAACAAATTGACAATACATTTCATAGTACCAATATGCATACTTTATTACTGCTTATCTTTGTTCGTACACGAATTGTATGGAATTAGACAAGCCCTAACATACAATTGCTCATCAGTTTGTAGAATTAGACCTCTTCTATTTTGTATTTTTGGATTTCAAGATTTTATTTTGCAGGAATCATCATCATCCAAGTCTTATACCAACTATATGGGGCCAGCTACATGAATCCTATTTCACCATTCCGTTCTGTTTAATGCCATATCTATTGTTAAATTATGATTTATCATATATATTTTCAACTGTTAAAAGATCAAAATATAACTTGTTTGTTTGGCAATAAAAATAGAAGGCTTAAAATTGAAAAGAAAACTTAATGTTATGCAAGATGATGTAAAACTTTTTTTATTGGTGTGAAAAATACAAGCTTTGATCTTGAACTTTCCAGCTCATAACTTTGTGCATGTGCCTGTGTTTGCACATGCAACATGCATGCTTGCATTTGTATGTGTTTCTATTGAAGTGAACTAGTTTGATTTGAATGGTTGAGAGGTAGAATTCAATGAAGTGAATAAGTCTGGAAAAATGGTATTTTAGTGTGTCATGTGAGTATCACCATCATACAATACTGATACTGATATATATGGTATGCACCTGTGTCCTAAATCAATATCATAGCATGTCATCTAAGTGAACATAATTTGATAATTTGATACTCCTTTTATTGTAGAAGGAAATCTTTTCACTTTCAGTGCATAAAGTAACAGTTTCTAATGGAAACTTGAAATGAACATTGATGCATTGATTATCTAGAAACCTATGAGAAGAAGGTAGGGATATAACAAGAACTGTGTCTGAAGCTATTGGCTTCTGGGAATGGTTGCAAAGTTTGATATTGTAATTCCTTCTAATGGATCACTTACAAAGGTGCATCACTGCATTGTAGCACTCAGCTTCTTACTTTATTTTCATATCAGGAAAACTACCTAGATCTGAGGGTGCAGATTGAAGAGTTAGAAATACAACTAGGAGTGGAAAGTGGTATGTTAAGCTTAAAAGTAATGATAAGCCACTCCTAAGGATTGGCAACTGAAGTTGTTCCCTAGCACTGTCAACCAGATCTGTTTGAGATTCATCTCTACTCTAGCATTGTACTTGTCAGCAATAAATACTACTAAATAATTTAGAAAAAAATTAGAAATAAACAGAAAGTAAGAGATTAAAACAGAGAAACAAGTTCACAAATCAAGAAGAAATATGCCCCTCAACTGAGTTCCCTTAATCCTTCATCTTCTCCAGTCATGGCTGTATAAGATGACTCGTTAAACAATTATAGAATATATAGAAAAGACAGAAACATGGAATTGTTTTTTTATTCTTTTTTTTCCCCTTTGAGTTTTGAATATGAGATTTCTCAGAAGCTCTTATTACTGCATCTGTTTTTCTTTTTAAAGAGAAATTGGGATTGTGAATCTGTGATTACTGGATTAAGAGAGTTTGCAATTGATAGAAAGAAGAAGCAAAGTGACCCAGGTCATCTGATAGTGATGGTTGAGGATTTTCTTTTGATTCCAGTTTTGATATCTATGAGGGGATCACAGAAGATTACTTGAAAGGAATCAATTGAAGTTATGAGTTGTTAAATGCAAGCTTTTGGTGGATTAGGTTTTGAATGTTTCAGATGATTACAGCTCTTCCAGCAGTAGCAGTAGCAGAGATGGGAGTTCTGAGAAGTTGGAAGGCGTTCCTTTATAGAATGCATCTGCAGAATATAATATGAAAAAATAAGGGTCTTGAGGATTATCGGTGTCACTACTTGATGATTTTCTGTATGGGAAGTATCCCACAACATTTCTGCAAAAAGATGCTCTTCAGCTTCCTTTGTATTTGGGTGGGTACTCAACCCCTCAAAGATTGTTTCCCCTCGCTCTATTCCATTTCCCTTCACAAACTTGAGCCAATTGCAACTTTTCTCCCAATCCCGTTAAACCCCTTATCTTTAAACTGGGACTTTGGGTTTCGTAGAGGGTTAAGGGATGGTGAGTCGAATTGTGTTATTGAGCTAATTCATTTACTAGAATCTGTTTGCTTAGACCCCACTTCTTCTGATCAAAGGGTTTGGACTCCTCTTCCAAAAGCTACTTTTACTTGCTCTTCTTTTCTAAAATCCCTCAGTTCTAACCCCTTTTCCCAAGGATTCCTTGTCAAAGAAGTCTGGGCACGACCTATTCCCCCAAAAATTGTTGTATTCTGCTGGGAAGTCTTCTATGGGAAAATCAATACTTTGGAAAACTTACAGAAAAAGAGACCCTCGCTTTGTCTTTCCCCAAATTGGTGTTCCTTGTGTAAGGCCGAGAATGAGGACTATGTCCATTTGCTGATCTCCTGTTCCTTTGCTACAGCTATCTGGAGGTGGAGCCTTTGTTTATTTGGAGGTAGGTGGTCCTTCTGATTTAAGCTTGTTATTCAACCCATCTGTCTTTGTTTGGCACACTAGAAGAAGTAAGGTCATGTGGAAATGTGTCAGAGCAGCTACTCTGTGGACTCTTTGGGAGGAAAGGAATGCAAGAATTTTCTTAGAGAAGGAAAGAGGGTTAGATGAAATTAAGGATTGTATCCTAACAAGAGCAATCCATTGGCTGAAAACTGTGGACATCTTTGATGACTTCTCCTTTGATGACTTGTGGAGGAATTGGCTAGTAATAGCTAACACTTCAACAAAGAAGGATAGAATTCTGTCAGAATGGATTCTGCCTTTGGAAGGTGTCATCAAGCTGAACTTTGATGGAAGCAGCCAAGGCAACCCCAGGCCTTCAGGTATAGGGGGTATCCTGAGAAATAAGGACAGCAACATAATTTCCCTATTCTCAGGACCAGTGGGAGTGGGGGATTCCACAGGGGCAGAAATCCTTGCTGTAGTACAAGGAATTCAGATCGCCAACCAGCTTGGGGTGGAGCATCTCCTAGTTGAAGGGGACTCTTAGGTGGTAACAAGGTGGCTCCTAAACTTGGATACCACCATTTGGGGCTACAAAGATCTCATAAAAAAAGTAAAGTGGTTAACCAACAATATGAAAGTTGAGGTAAAATGGGTTAGTAGGTCTGCTAATTCTTTGGCTGATGCTTTATCCAAACAAGGGGGTTTATAGGGAAGATCGTTTTTGTGCTTCTATGTAAGTTGTTATTAATTTGGAAATCTGTACTTAACTAGCCCGGAGAGGTTGCAACTCGTGCCTTTCCTTGGGGACTTTGTACTATTGTCTATTGCTGATTAATAAAATTATTTCAATTATCAAAAAAAAATTTCAGTTTCAGGCATTCTGATATTCTTGTTTACCGTCTTTCTCTTTGACTGAGTCCACAGACAAATTGAACATCATGCTGTCATAAGAGAATATAAAGGAAAGTGTTCCAGTTGAAGGATGAGAGTTGGGACTGAATGGTGCTTTTTATTATTGTTGATTTGATTAATCGTTTTTATCTTCTTTGTTTTCTGTTTATTCATTAGCAAGTACTGACGGTGGATGCGAATCACAATTAGGAAAGTTGGTGGATGGTTGAGATGCTAGTGAGTAGTGACTGGCTTGAATTGCTGGCCTGCTTAGCAGGACTTGCATTGAAACGTGCAAACTGAATTTGACTTGTGGGTCGAGAGAACCCCATCTAGTGTGTGAAAAATCATTTATGCTCAATTAATTTTAGGCTACCTTCATCAATGAGATCAAATTGTATTTGCAACCTGTAAACATAAAAGGTTGTAAGTTGAAGTTGTTTGTTTGGAGACTATCAAATTCAATATGATTTAGTAATAACCTACTTGGTGGACTGCTGCATCATTCATTTGTTTGGTTCCTTCTAGTGAATTCCTAAAAAAGGTTTGTTATAGCAGTCGTAGTTGCTCATAGTATCTCAAGGCAACATGCTAACTAGTTTCAAATTTCTTAATGAAGAGTAGAAAAGTAAAGCTCAGGGTGTCCAGGGTAGAGAACTACAGCTACTGCTGGTGGTAATGGGTAGGTTAAAGTTCAACCTTCTGCTTGTAAGATGTCTTTTGTTTAAACCATGCTTGGATCATTATGGGTTAACTTATCATGGTACATGGATAAGGCCTCAACAAGTGTCTATAAACTGGTGATAAGGCTATTCCATTCTAGAGTAGTGGCTCTGATACCATGTCAACGAACCATTCAACCTAAAAGCTTAAGCTGTTAGGTGAGGTCCTTGAATGGGTTGATATTCTCTAACACGGAAACAACTATATGTTTTTTTTTTTTTTGGAATTTCACCATAGATTCAAGGTTCCAGTCTTCCAGATGAATCCTAAGAAAAATGATAAATTACCAAGTTTAGTTTCCTTCTTTTCCTACTATTTTATGCTCTTTATTTCTATTTCCTATCTAATACTTGTCCAAAGTTCCTATTTATTCTTAATTTCTCAATTTCTCATCTCTGTTAGGTTTTCCTATTTCATTTAAATCCAACTTATGTTTTGTTAAGCAAAATCAGAATGAAATATCATCATCATCCATGCCTTGTCCCAACTATATGGGGTTGGCTACATGAATCCTGTTTTTCCAATCCGTTCTATTTAAAGCCATATCTACTGTTAAATGATCAATTGCCAAAATTTAAAACCCTGCATATAGTAATTGTATACCAAAATTTCTATTTTGACTACTTTGAGGTGATTCATTCTATTTTTTTTTTTTCCATTTTTCTTCCAGTATTTGGGGTGCCAATTGAGATAACAGTACAACGGCAACAGTCCAACAAGCCCGTCCCTTATATTTTGGTCAGATGTGCAGATTTTCTCATATTATCAGGTGATTAATATGAAATTAAAAGAGAACAGTTTTCTACTATATGTTCCTTTATAGCTCACCAAGTCATTGGATGTAATATCGCATATGGTTGTGCTTTCTAGGCTTAAACTCAGAGCAGTTGTTCAAATCTGAAGGAGATAAAAAGGTTATTCAGCAGTTGGTTTCACTATACAACCATGGTATCATCTCTTACAAATATTTGTTTCTTGTGCGTTGTTTTTATCATCCTTGTTATCTTTTGGTTTAACTTTTCTTTTGCAGATTACAATGCATCACTGTCGGAGAGTGCGAACCCAGTTGATGTTGCATTTCTAGTTAAGTGTTACCTTGCAAGTCTTCCTGAGCCACTTGCCACGTTTGACCTCTATCATGAAATTATCAGTGCTCGTTCCAGCATACATTCAATGAAAAACATACTTAAGCGGCTTCCTAATGTAAACTACATGACACTGGAATTCATTACAGCGTTGCTGCTTCGTGTAAGCCTGAAGTCACCTCTTAACAAGGTATTCTTCCAAGATTTGCATCTTACCACACTAAATGCACCCTTTTTTTTCTATATGTGAGTGTGATATAATGCATCACCTTTCCGAAGAGGATACCATATTACTCTTGGCCAAGACACAGGAGTCATGAAGCAAAAAAAGGAGATTTCTCTCCTATCCATGCATGTTACAATATTTTTGTGGAGAAGCAGAACTTACTCTGTTTAAATGGTTGGCTTTTGAAAGAAAAATTATCAGCCCACCCATTTTGAAAATGATTGTGAGCATATTGCAGATTGGTTTACTTAAGCAGGATATTCTTCTGTGCTTATGCCTCTATTTTATTATTCTTTTAATTTTGTGTCAAGTAATGAATTTGTCTGAATTATATTAAAGCACAAGATAAGGGAATAGATTCCCTTTTACCCAACTCAAACTCAACGAATCTTTATCTCAACTATTTATGGAGATAAGGTGTATTTTGTATAAGATGTAGACTTGCCATCTTTGTACTTTTTTATGCTTTCCTCATTACTACATGTCCAATATAAAAAATAGTCCCATTACATGCAAACCCTGTCATGCACACCTTCATTCCTAAATACTGTATTGATAAATTTTAATCATTATGCTTCCTTTTAGAAGAAACATGATGAAATTTGTTATTATGAGTGTAGAGTGTTGTACTCACCATCAACCTATTAACAATATAGATAGCAATTCAGCTCTGTACAATTAGAAAAAGATAAAGCAGATAATGGTCAGAGTATTGCATTTGACTAATATAACTAAATCAGAAAGATGGTGTAGCTTAGTTACTGTTAAGAGTTTTGTCCACTATCAACCTATTGACAACATAGATAGGACAGAAAGCTGATTATTTTTTCTGATTCTTCTGAGCTAAAATGCTTCCCCACAAATAAAGCACAAAATCCCTTTTAACCATTGCAGATGGATTATATAAGCTTGTGCTCTCACTGAGTTAAATTCCTATGCTATTTGTTTCAGTTAATACTCTGAAACACAGCTTAAAGGAGCCCTGCTACCAATATGGATTGTTCTTCTGGGGTGGGAAAGGCTTTGCGAGGATTACTTTTGAACAATTTGAAAAAAAAAGAAAATAGAAGAGAAAAATAGAAAGAAAGAAAGAAAGAATCGGGCTGGGATGAAGAAGGGGTTGAAGGGGAGTGTTTAGAAGAGGAAGATTGAGGGGCTGAAATGTTGAGATTTATAGGAGTCAGGGGTAGGAGGTTAGAGTGAGCTATTAAGCTGGAATTTAAGGGGTTTGAGGGAAGGAAGAAGGACATTGGTAAGACATTTGATCAGAAATCGGTGTCAGTTTGCTTGCAAGAAGTAAATGGGGCCTAACAAATGTGTACTATCCAAATGAAAAAAAGGGAGAGAGTGGAGTTTTGTAGTGTGGATCTCTTTCATTTTGATTGGTTCTATTGGTTTGTCATCTTGACACCCATTCAGATTACAATGTGATTGTGCGCGATCCATATACTCCTAGCTGGAAGGCGATCCGAACTCTGGTTGTGCGGCGAGCTGGACCAAACTGCAGAACAGTAAATCAGAGAACCCGGGGTGGATAACCCGGCGAGATCGCTCCGATGCTTAAGTCAGTACTATACTACGGGTGCGAGCTAAATATCTGAATGCTTGAATGCTAGTGAGTAAATAACCATGCGTACCTTTGCCTTGGGGTTTCATGTCCTTATATAATGGAGTAGTCGTGGGCCTTACAAAAGATCTCTGGGATCTTCGGGCATGCGGATAAGGTCTGTTCCATTTTTGAAGGAGAGCAATGTGTTGATAAGGTTTATCGCTTTCCTCCGATTCGGACGAGATCTCAACCGATTTCGTCCTCGGGTAGCGTGCAACCGGTTCTCATGGGAGCCGTTGGATCGCACAGATGTGGTGGGTTATAAATAGGGGCCGAAGGGCCCATTATCCTCGCCATAAATCGTGTAATTGAGCTCTCTTGAGGTCGCGTCAGAGTCCTTCAGCTCGCCATTCTATCCTTTTGTGTCCGGGTCGTTGTCGCCTTCTTTGGTGAGTTTGTCTTCTTTAGATAGTTGTTCCCTTTTCCTTTTCCTGTCCAACATGTCTAGTGCTAGCATAGATAGGTTACTTAGCGATTCTAGCGAGCCCGAGGGTGCCGAGGTGTGGTCCTCAGCTCCCGTTGGTGAGGCCAACTCTTTGCTAGAGAGCTCCTCTTTACACCTTTTAGGAGAAACGCCTTTACTTGCTGTCGGGCCATCTCGGCTTGAGGAACCTGAATCTCAGGTAGAGCGGCTGACCTTCGGAGAGGGGGTCTCGTCTTCTTCTCGAGGTTGGGATCCGGACAACTTCGGCCCTTCCACGATGACCTTGGACAGATTGTTGTTCTTGATAGCCCATTACCGTCTTCCCGACACTCTTGTCTTCAACATTCCTTTGGGTTAATTCCCTTGGGCTCACAATCATCACGAGCTCGCGGTTTTTGAGGAACAACTCGTAATTGGGCTGCGCTTCCCGCTCCACCCCTTCATCGTAGAAATTATCAAGTTCTTTTACGTCACTATAGACAAGCTACACCTGAACTCCATCCGTACCATTGTTGGCACAATCTCACTTTTCCATGAGTATAATTGACCTCTTACTTTAGACATCTTTAGCTCGATTTGCTCCATTAAGAACTCTTCTTGTCTGCACGGGAACACCCGCCAGAGCTATTATATCTCTCCTCGCCCCGGGTTCAAGGTTTTGTTTCGTAACTCGAACAAAGTATCGGCCTGGAAGAGGAGATACTTCTTTGTTCGGAACTCTGAAGGATGGTCATTCCCGACTCATTGGCGAGTGGCCATTAAGGATCCCGAGGTGAGGTTGGATGCTGAGACTAGGGCGGTCCTCTACTCTTGGAGGGACCTCGGCCTTGAGATAGAAGATTTCTTGGCTGAGGAGAGGCTTATACGAGATGGGCTGAGTCCTCTTGGTAGGCCTCTACCTTGACACACACATTACTTTTCCTTTCGTACTTACTTCAATTCGCGGCTAACTCTTTTTATTCTCTCTTGCAGAAGCTATGACGGGTGTTGATGCCACTAACCTTCTGAGGAGTGTTCAGAAGGGAAAGAAAAGAAAGGCCTCGAAGAGGTCTTGTCGAGAGGAGGCTAGTTCTTCGGTTCCTGCCGAACCCGAGGTTGTAGCGCCAGAGTCGACCTCTGTCGAGCTCCCGGGGGAGGAGGTTCGCCCCCAACCTCCGGTTGTTGACTTGGACGAGGACCAAGATGAGGGGACCCCACCTCGCGAGCCTGAAGATACTTCAGTGCCTGGGATCCTGCAAAGGTCGTGGAGTGGGCTGACATGCCAACAAGTCAGCTCGGGCTTCTTCTGTCAATGGTATTTACACCTGCTTTTCTCTCTCTCTCTCTCTCTCTCTCTCTCTCTCTCTCTCTTTTAGCTGAACTCCACTATCCACTCATTAGTTTATCAATTTGAGATCCGCTTGAAGCGAGCTCGGGAGGCTGAAGAGAACGCTCGAAAGCTCTACCGTGAGCTGAATTTAGCTCGGGGTGAAGTTCTTAGAGCCAAGAAGGGAGCTCGGAGCCAGGAGGAGCTGATCCTAGTGCTGACGGAGGAGAAGAAGCTCAAGGGGGAGAAGGAAGCTCTCCTTCGGGAGAATGAAAACCTTGAGGCGATGATCAAGGAGCTCACTGAGATCTTCGACACCGCCATTCAGGAGGCGATGATTTAGGAAAGAGATCGCGCCATAAAGGAGTTCAAAGAGTTCCCTGAGTTTCATGACCTCCAGGTCGAGTATGGCTCCGGTTCGTACCGATCGGGCTTCAAGCTCTGCAAGTGGTTGATGCGGTAGAAGTTCCCCGAGCTTGATTTCGGATCTATCTCCATGTCCAACGTTACTCAGGAGATGACGAAGGAGGTTGATGAGGAACCTGACTCCTCCGCGGGAGAAAGTGACGACGAGCTACTCGAGGCGAGACCGTCATGGGAGGCAGGCCAAGATGACGTGGAGGAGGACCACATGGAGACCGACCTACCTATTGTAGGGAATTCTGGCGGATTTGATGTTTAAACATGCCTCTTTTCTTGGACCCCCCATATATGATGTATATCCCGAGCCTCCGTGCTCGGTTGTAGTAGCTGTTTTTTTTTATGTACTTTGAACTTTTTGTTAATGAAGCACAATAATTCAAAAAGTCTCGTGTGTGCAAGTACAACAAAAATTGAGTAAAAATCTTTCTAAATGTTGGTTATCCCGAAGTGCCGAGCTGAACTCCAAGTAGGAACAACCTCGTATTTTTGTACGCCGAGGTGGACGGACACTGTAGGGTACATACCCGACCTGTCTATGCCGAAGAGGCGACTAGGACTTGTCTGTCTATGCCGAAGAGGCAACTAGGACTTTTCTGCCTATGCCAAAGAGGCAACTAGGACTTGTCTGCCTATGTCGAAGAGGCGATTGAGACTTTTCTGCCTATGCCGAAGAGGCGACTGGGACTTGTCTGCCTATGCCGAAGAGGCGACTTTGCTCAGCGCCATAGCCCATAGCGCTTAAGCTTCTGGGAGTGGTTCACAGTCCTCTCTTCCATCTGTCATCTTTTTCGGCCAGTTCGGTGGTCACATAGACTTAGAAAAATTTTGCCTTGGAGTCACGGGTTTATAAGTAGTACCTTCTTTGGTTATCGATATTCCATGCTCAAGATACCTGCTTCCCTTCCAAAGTCTCGAGCTCATATGTACCTCCCCCGAATACTCGCTTTACACGGTATGGGCCTTCCCAATTCGGTCTGAGTACTCACATAGGCTCAGGTACCATAACTTTTCGAAGAACCTGGTCGCCGACATGGAACTGTCGTTTTCTGACCCGGGCGTTATAGTACCGATCTACTCTTTGTTGGTAGGCTGCAGTCCGAATGTAGGCCAGGTCTCGTACCTCCTCTACTAGGTCCAGGTTGGTACGAAGCTCGTCATCATTCGTTTCCTCGTCATAAGCCTCTAATCGTAATGCGGATACCTCGATTTCTATCGAGATCACCGCTTCTGTGCCATATGTGAGGTTGAAAGGGTTTCACCCGTCGCGGTCTTGATAGTAGTTCGGTAAGCCCAAAGGACACTAGGCAGTTCGTCCACCCACAATCCCTTTGCTCGAGCTAACCGAGCTTTCAATCCGCAAAGTATCGCCCTGTTAGTTACTTTTGCTTGCCCATTCGCTTGGGGGTGTGCTACTGAGGTAAAGTTTTGTTGAATCCCCATCTTGGCACAACAGTTTTGAAACTTAACATCTTTGAACTGCTTCCCATTGTCGGATATCAGCACTCGGGGTAGTCCGAAGAGGTAGACTATGCTTTTCCAGAAGAAACTCTGTATGTTGCGAGCTGTGATCGTTACCAGGGGTTCGACTTCCACCCACTTCGTAAAATAATCTACTGTAACAACCAAAAACCTCCTTTGCCCTGTTGCTGGCGGGAATGGACCAAGGATGTCGATTCCCCACTACACGGAGGGCCACAGGCTAGTGAGGTATTTCAAATCAGCAGCAGGTTAGTGGTGGATGTTGGCATGCCTTTGACACTTGTCACATTTTTTGACGAGATCGAGTGCATCTACCTTCATTGTCGGCCAATAATAACCTTGCCTTAGAACTTTCTGTGCGAGTGCTCTGTCCCCCAAGTGTCCACCGTACAAGCTTCATGGGTGTCGCGAAGTACGTGCTCAGCTTCTGAGGGTTGCAGGCAGCGTAGATAAGGGAGCGTGAAGGATCTTTTGTACAGTTGTCCGTCTATGAGGACGTACTTGGTTGACTGGCGCTCTACTAGATGTGGCAAGGCATCAGCCTTAGCGTTCTCGGACCTTGGGAATTTTCCTGATAAAGTAGGAGATGAAGCCGTGCAGGATTTATCCGACTTTGGTCAAGTAGGCTCCCATAGTTGGGTCACGGGCTTCGTACTCACCAGTGACTTGGTTGACCACTAGTTGTGAGTCGCTGCATACGATGAGGTGCTTTGCTTTCATTTCCCTTGCTAAGGTTAGCCCGGCGATCAACGCTTCATATTCTGCCTCGTTGTTCGATGCCTCGAATCCGAACCGGAGAGCATACTCCAACTTTACCTTGCTTGGGCCATACAGTATCAATCCTGCACCGCTTCCCCGCTGGTTGGACGAGCTGTTGACGTGGAGGATTCATGGCTCGTCGTCCCAGGTCGGTTCCACTTTGACTGGGGCTGGTGCCATACTGGTTGATGCTCCCGTCGTGTGAGCGAGCTCGGTCAACTCGGGGGTCGTTGTGTTGAATGTGCATTCTGCTACGAAGTCTGCCAAGACCTGGGCTTTTACTGCTGGTCGAGGCTCATACCGGATATCGTATTCGCTCAGCTTGATGGACCACTTCATTAATCTTCCAAACACCTCGGGCTTGAGGAGGATCTGTCTTAGGGGTTTGTTGGTGAGAACAACAATAGTATGGGCCTGGAAGTACGGGCCAAGTTTTCGGGCTGCTATGATCGGTGCGTATGCTAGTTTCTCGATCTCCGGATATCTAGTTTCTGCATCCTGCAAAATTTTACTAACGTAGTAGATGGGCTGTTGTACCCGATCTACTTCATTGATCAGTACCGAACTAACCACTTCATCACTCGCAGAGAGGTATAGATTTAACACGTCCTTCTCTTCGGGTCGATTAAAACAGGGGCGGTACTTAAGTACCTTTTCAGCTTGTCGATTTAGACATGAAGCGGCTCAGGGCGGCTATTTAACCAGTCAGCCTCTGGACCTCTTTTATTTTCGGGGGTGGTCTCATATCTAGGATCGCTTTTATTTTGGTTGGGTTGGCCTCGATGCCATGTCGGTTGACTGTATAGCCTAGGAGTTTACCCGAAGTGACTCCGAAGACGCATTTATCAGATTTAATCTCATGTTATATCTTCGTAAAATTTGAAAAACATCTTTTAAATCGTTCAACAAAGAATTTGAAAACTGGGTCTTCACGACCATGTCATCAACATAACACTACTTTATTGCTGATCAACGACTCAAAAAATTTATTTACAAGGCGTTGGAATGTTGCCCCAACATTTTTCAATCCGAAGGGCATGACCTTGTAGCAATATAACCCGAGCTCAGTTATGAAAGCAGTCTTGTCTTCGTCAGCAGGATCCATCCTAATTTGGTTGTAACCGGAATAGGCATACAAGAAGCTCAACAACTCATGCCCTAAGGTCGCGTCCACTAGGCGATCGATCTTGAGCAACGGGAAGCAGTCTTTCGGGCAGGCTCTGTTCAGGTTGGTGTAGTTGACGCACATGCGCCATTTGCCATTGGCCTTTTTCACCAGAACCGGGTTGGCTACCCAACTCGGGTAATGGACTTCCTTGATCAAGTCTGCCGCGAGGAGCTTCCCGACCTCTTCATCGACTACCCTCCAGTGTTCCGGGGCGAGGTTGTGCTTCTTTTGTCTTATTGGCTTGACTAAAGGTCGGTATTAAGTTTGTGAGTTATAATTTTTGGATCAATCCTGGGCATCTCTGACATGGACCAAGAAAAAATATCTAAATTTTGAAGTAAGAAACTTACTAGCTGGGTTTGAAGTGGTTCGTTGATCGAGGCACCGATCTGAAGAGTTTTGGCTGGTATGGCGGTAGAGATTGGTATGTGGATTGTTTCTTCTTACGGGGCAGCTCACTCATCGATATATTCCATCGGTCGCTTGAGTTTGACATCCTCCGCCAGTTTTGCTTTCCCTTTTTAAGGTAGCCACGTAACACTTGCGGGATTCGAGCTGGTCACCTCGCACGACTCTCACTCCGTAATCTACTGGGAATTTCATTGCTAAGTAGTAAGTGGACACTATCGCACGTAAGACGTGCGTAATGGGCCGACTTACTATTGCATTGTAGGGGGAGGGAGTTGCGACTACCAAGAACGTGTGCTCGAACCGCATAATGTTTGGCCACTTACCGGCTTCCACGGGCACTGTGACTTGACCAAGAGATCCGACCTCCTCACCGTTGAACCCTACCAAAGGCCTATCTATTGGTTTCAGGTCACCCTGCTGTAGGTGTAATTTGTCAAAGGTCTCCTTGAAGAGTATGTCTGTTGAGCTGCCTGAGTCCACCAAGATGCGTTTCACCTCAGAGTCGTTAATCCTTAGCTTCACTACTAAAGCATCATCGTGCGGGTACTGGATCCCATGCACATCGTCCTCAGTGAAGTAGATCGGTTCCTCGAGTAGAGGTTACTTTGGCGGGTTTTCATCTTCGTTCTCCAATTCACGGACCGAGGAGGTCCTTCTAGCTGCCGATGTACATCCGACAATGATGGATCCACCGGTGATCATGTTGATTACCCCGCGGACTGGTCTTTCCTCCGGCAACTGTCGCGGTGGCTGCTCATTTTGCCTGTTGACCTCGGGGCAACTCCTCCTCTAGTCCCCTTGTCGATCTGCCTGTCGGTCGGCTTGTCCCCTCTCTTCTCGCAATATGTAATTCTTCATGTACCCGAGGCAGATAAGCTCCTCGATCTCGTCATGGAGATTCTTGCAATTCTTCGTGCTATGTCTGTGATCTCGGTGAAAATGGCAGTAGACATTCGAATTTGTTGTTGCCGGGTCTCCCCTTAACTTGGGAGGCCATTTGACGAAGGAGGAATCCTTAATAGCCATTAAGATCTCTCCTCGCTTAGCATTCAAAGGCGTATAACTCGTTTTCTCCAAGGGCGGGGTCCTGGAGCGCCGACTTGGCCTGTGGATGCGCGAGGGAGACCGACTTCTTGACTTGCTTCCTCTCCTGCTCGGGGACTTGCTCTTCTTTCTTTTCTGCCCACCATTGTTCGTTTCTTCGTTTTCTCTCTTCCTCTTTTCCGGCGGTGAATTGTCAATCTTTTGGTTGATCTCCTTAGTACCGATGAACTAATTTGCTAACCTGAGGAACTCAGTGATATCTTTTGCTTTGTTAGCTACCACGTGCCACTTGAACTCTTTATGGGTGATTCCTTTCTTTGCTGCAGTGAGTCGCACTGCTGGATCGAGGTTCGGTATCTACAGGCAAGTGTCGTTGAAGCGCTTTATATAGCTTTTGATTGATTCTCCTTCCCTCTTAGCCACGTTCAGAAGGCTTTCTTGCGACTTCGAGCACTTCTTGCTGGTAATGATGTGCGTAGTAAACAGGTTGGCAAATTTGGACCATGCACATGGAGGACTCATCAGCCCCGGCTAGGTGCATCTGAGACAGGAAGGAATCCACATGATTGTTGGGGTCGAACGACCCGTCATACTTATCTAACGGGGGCACCTTGAAGTCTTTTGGCATCGGAGTTGCTAGGAGCTCGGGAGACAGGGAGATGACTGGCAAAGCTTGCACCTTGAAGTCTTTTGGCATCGGAGTTGCTAGGAGCTCGGGAGACAGGGGAGATGACTGGCAAAACTTGCTTCTTCCTTTTCTTTAGCTTGCTCCGCTTGCTGGCTTGGCTTCTTTGGCGGGCTGTTTCTGGCTGAAGAGTGGCGTGTCTTGCGACGTCGCCATTGCTGCTTCTTCACCGGCTCGACGTTGGTACTACTGACTTCGGTTTGATTTGGCATCTCGGCATCACTACAGACATTACCGTGAGGTGGATCCTGGTTCCTCCTTGTTGGGTTCTCTTGGTTGGGGAGTTCGCACAGGCTACCATGAGGGACGGAGGGGTCCTGCCTCGAGTTTGCACCTCAAACTCTGGGCTGGTTATTGTCTCCTCACGAGTCGTTATTTTCCTGCTGGGAGTGTCGAGTTGGATTGGCCTTGTTGAGCTGACTATCCCTGGGCCTGTTTCTAAAATTTCCTTGCGAGAGCGGGGGAGTGTGTTGATCGTCTCTCCTCCCACGTGGCGAAACCTTACCCCTGGGAGGAACCGGCACTTGTGAGGTTCCTCACCCCGATGGGGGGATCGATTGACGTTTTGGCTAGTTCCAGGCCGATTCGGGTTCTGGCCCTAACGCAACCCTTGGTGTTGGGGTGGAATTGGCTGCTAGTTCGGCTGCAGTGGAGGGAACTGCTGCTGATACTGCTGGTATAGATAGTACTGCTTGTTAGAATATTAGAGTTATGTTCGGCTGATAAGAGTTCTTATTAGCCCATTCTTATGTTTAACTTATCTTGTAACTGGGCTTGTGTTAATGGGCCTAATCCTGTTTAATGTTTAAGTCATCTGGGTGTCCCATCACTAATCAGGGGCATCCCAGTAATTTCTTGTACCTTGTACTATATTCATCTATAAATAAAGAACTGGTCGACTGGCTAGTACAGTTCGACATTCTCTTCTTTTCTGTCATTCTCTTTTCTTCCTTGCTACTTCGAGTACAGCACTTCAGATTACATGGTATCAGAGCATTAGCTCCTTCCTGGTTTCAGCAGGCGCACTCTCCTCTCTTGTTGTCTTTTCATCTTCTCTTTTCCTTTTCTGGGTTGCTGCAGTGAAGACCTAGGAGTGTAAGAGAGTAAAGCAAGTTCGAACCTAGGGTTTCTCTTGGTTGTAGGACTCAAGAGAAGTAAGACCCAGAAGTAGATGTCCTACTAGATTATCTCCAGCAAATAGTAGCTATTGGGCTACTAAGAGAGGTCTGTATAGGACACACCTAGTTGAGGACTGTTTTCAGCAGTCCTAGCACTAGCCGAAAGAGGGAGAGCTTCCTCTACTGTTGCAGCTTCGTGCTCCAGCAAGACTTGCGCAGAACAAGTGGTAAAGACTTAGCCTTCTCTACAGTTGCAGCTTAGTGCCCCAGCAAGACTTGGGCAGAACTGTGGTAACTTCAGTTACAGATTCTCTTCAGGTCGGTTATCAGTCCTACTTTGTGAACTTCAGTTATTGCACTGCACAGTTACTTCAAGTTGCACAACAAGCCCTAACTGAAGTAACTTCAGTTACTAGCACTGTGAACTGGTTCAGTTACAGCCCTGTACTTGCTACTTCGGCCAGTCCTAAACAGCATTGCACAGTACCCGAACTGTGAACACTTCTACCAGCACGGTGAACACTGTGACCACTTCGGCTAGTCCTAAACAGAATCACCTACACCACTGTGAACAACTCTTGGACTGAAGTCAAGATGTCCTCGCTATCCGGTGAAGTTTCCTCTAGAGATAACAGACTTGTTACAAGGTCCTCAAACCTGGAAAACCCTAATCTGCACAGCTTGCAGATTACAAGTGTGCTGCTAGATGAGTATAACTTCAGAGAGTGGTCTGTCTCAGCAATGCTGTTCATTACCTCTCGTGACCTCACAGGCTATTTAGATGGAGACAAGAAACAACCAGAAATTGGCAGTCCTGAATACACCGTGTGGCGTAAGGAAAATGCCACAGTCATGTCTTGGTTGCTGGCCTCTATGACTCCTAGGGTGGCCAGAACTGTTCATCACTTCCCCACAGCTGCTAAAATTTGGGAGAAAGTATCTAAGACATATGGCCAGAAAAAGAACAATGCTAGAATTTACAGGCTGAACCAAGATATTGCAGCCCTAAGGCAAGGAGACATGTCCGTGGCAACCTACTTTGCAACACTGGAAGGCCTCTGGGAAGAGCTTGACCACCATTTGATTTTGGATTGGGAAAATGCTAATGATAAGGGGAGGCATGATAAGCAGATTGAGGAGGGCAGAGCCTTCAAGTTTCTGGCGGGTCTTGACCCTGTATATGAAGGTATAAGGTCACAGATTCTAGGGAGAGATGAATTACCTGAGCTTCACCATGTCTACTACCTGGTGAGGAATGAAGAAGTAAGGAGAAAGGAGATGCAAGTTGACTCCCAGACACAGTCAACAGAACAACCTGGAGAACATTCAGCCTTAGTCTCCACTAAGGGGAATAGATTTTCAGACAGGAAGTCCCTCAAGTGTACACATTGTGGTGGTGAGAAACACACAAAGGAGAAATGTTGGGTCCTGTACCCTCATCTGAAGCCAGCTGCTCTGAGAAAGGACAAAAGGCAACAGAAGGGCCACACAGCAAGTGGGAATCTTGCCACCAACAACAGTAGCGACAACTCACAGAGTATTCAGACAGTGTCATCTTCCACCGCAATGCAGGCTGCCGACTCCTCTGGACCAAGTACTTTGGGCTTCACAGCTAGTGAGGTAGAGGTTCTCAGTCGGGCATTAGCCCGTCTGAAGAACAATTCCTTAGCTTCCACCTCTCTTGCCAAATCAGGTACAGCCTCTGCATTTAGTGCATCTAGTTCCATTAATTCTACCTCTTGGGTGATTGATTCCGGAGCCACTGACCATATGACACATATGTCCTCCTTATTCTCCACATATCATTTGTTGTCTGGCCAGGATAAGATGAGAGTAGCTGATGGGTCCCTCTCCACCATCTCTGGAAAGGGGGTGGTTGACCTAAGCAAGGATCTCTCTCTTAAATCAGTCCTACATGTTCCTAGTCTTACCTCAAATCTGTTGTCTGTTTCAAAGCTTACAAAAAACTTGAACTGCAGTATAACTTTCTTTCCTTCTCATTGTGTCTTCCAGGACAGATTGACGAGGAGAACGATTGGGAGTGGTCATGAGTATGGGGGCCTCTACTACCTTGATGAAGATGTCAGCTCAGCCATGCAAGCTTCTACTACTAGTCCGGAGAGTGTGGAGTCAATAGCTAGGCTGCACTTGTGGCATGCTAGGCTAGGTCATTTGTCATTTTCTTCCTTAGCAATGTTGTTTCCCGAATTATGTAAGGGCATTTCGAGTCAGAGTTTAATTTGTGATGTGTGTCAAATGTCAAAACAATGTAGATCAATGTATCCAATTTCTAGTAATGAAATTCAAGCCCCTTTTGACTTGGTTCATTCTGATGTTTGGGGTCCTTCACCCATTGTTTCCATTGATGGCTTCCGTTACTTCATAAGTTTTATTGACCATTATTCTCGGTGCATTTGGATTTATCTGTTGAAAGGACGTGAAGAAGTTCCCCGGATAACTATGATGTTTTGCAAGATGGTTGAAACACAATTTGATAAAAAGATCAAGCAATTCCGTTCAGACAATGCAGCTGAATACTTTGAAAGATCCCTGAACTCATTCATGGAAGATGCAGGCATGTTACATCAATCATCGTGTGCTTACACCTCTCAGCAAAATGGGGTCGCTGAGCGCAAGAACAGACATCTATTGGAGACAGCTAGAGCCCTTCTTTTCCAGCACAATGTGCCCAAGCAATATTGGTCTCAAGCTGTTCTCACTGCATCATACCTGATAAATCGGATGCCATCTAAGGTACTGGGTATGAAGACCCCTTTCTCTGTTTTGTGTCCCACTCTTCCAGAATTTCCTCTTCCCCCGCGGGTTTTTGGTTGTACATGCTTCATACATGTGAAAGATCCAAAGAAGACCAAGTTGGATCCTAAGGCTACAAAGGGAATATTTTTGGGGTACTCTCCTACGCAGAAGGGGTATAAGTGTTATGATCCTGTCTCCAAGAAAAAATGTCACCAGGGATGTAGTCTTTTTTGAGTTTCAACCCTATTTCGGGTCTTCTTAGAATCCTCTTCAGGGGGAGAGTAGTGGGTTGGAAGAGGATTCTCATTCTCCCTTCTTTTTTGTTCCCATTTCAGCACCTTCCACTACTACTAGCTATAACATTCCGGGTCAACCTAGTGAGACTTCCACTGTGCCAGTTGCTTCTCCAGATTCGGCTGATACTTCTGAAGGTTCCAGTAAACAAGAGAAAGAGATACTTACATACAGTAGAAGGAAGAAGGCCCCTCAACCTCATGATTGCGACCATTTGAACTCAGATCAATCTGCCTCTGCAATCCAAGGTAATTCTGATTCACTCAATTCAGATTTGGATCTTCCTATTGCTCTCCGTAAGCCTATTCGTTCTTGTACCACTCGGCATCCCATAGCCGATTATGTTTTTTACTCACACTTATCCCCTGCCTATCATTCCTTTGTGTCTGCTCTTTCCTCTGTATGTGTCCCTTCCAGGTATTCAGAGGCGGCATCTGATCCAAGGTGGAAAGAAGCCATGAATGAGGAGATGAAAGCCCTAATGAAAGCAAGGACATGGGAATTGGTGGACCTACCAGAAGGGAAAGGCATTGTTGGGTGCAAGTGGGTATTCACAGTAAAGCATAGGGAAGATGGGTCAGTTGAGAGGTACAAGGCCAGACTCGTGGCAAAGGGGTTTACACAAAAGGAAGGAATTGACTACAAGGAAACCTTTGCCCCAGTAGCAAAGCTCAACACAATCAGGGTTCTACTGTCACTAGCAGCAAAATTCTCTTGGGAACTTCATCAGCTGGATGTGAAGAATGCCTTCCTAAATGGTGATCTTCATGAAGAGGTATTCATGGAACCCCCACCTGGATATGATGTTGGAAAGAAGGTATGTAAACTAAGGAAAGCATTATATGGTTTGAAGCAATCTCCCCGGACATGGTTTGAGAGACTTTGTTTGGCCATGAAGAAAGTAGGGTACACTCAGAGCAGTGCAGATCATACATTGTTTACAAGGAGACAGGATGACAAACTTACAGCACTCATTGTGTATGTGGATGATATGGTGATTACTGGAAATGATGTGAGAGAGATGAAGAGGCTGAAGGAGTTCTTGGCTTCAGAATTTGAGATCAAAGACCTGGGAAATCTGAGATATTTTCTTGGAATTGAAGTTGCTAGATCAAGAGAAGGAATCTACATATGTCAAAGAAAGTATGTGCTAGATCTCCTAGAGGAAACAGGCATGATGAGGTGCAGGCCCGCAGACACTCCAATAGAACCAAGCCATGGATTACAAGAATCAATGGGTGAGGAATACTGTGATAAGGAAAGGTACCAAAAGTTGGTAGGAAAACTGATATACTTATCCCTTACTCGGCCAGACATTGCCTATGCAGTGCATGTTGTCAGTCAATTCATGCACTCACCAAAGACCCCTCATATGAGAGCAGTGGAAAGAATCCTCAGATACTTGAAGACTTGCCCAGGGAAAGGAATTTTATTCAGAAAAAACAGCAGACTTGAAATTGAAGCCTACACTGATGCTGATTGGGCTGGGTCTGTTGGAGACAGAAAATCAACCTCAGGTTACTGTACATTCTTGGGAGGAAACCTAGTCACATGGCGTAGTAAGAAACTGAATGTTGTGGCTAGATCAAGTGCAGAAGCAGAATACCGAGCTATGGCACACGGGGTTGCTGAACTCTTATGGCTCAGGACTCTCCTTAATGAGCTTGGTATCAAGACAGAGGGTCCTCTCAAGCTGTATTGTGATAATAAAGCTGCTATCAACATTGCCAACAATCCTGTGCAGCATGACAGGACAAAACATATTGAAATTGATCGACACTTTGTCAGAGAGAGAATTATTTCAGGAGAACTCTGTGTGCCTTATACTCCATCAGAGATGCAGATTGCAGATGTATTAACTAAAGGGCTGGCATCAACGAAGTTCAGGGACATACTTGGCAAGCTAAACATGATTGATATCTATGCTTAGCTTGAGGGGGAGTGTTAGAATATTAGAGTTATGTTCGGCTGATAAGAGTTCTTATTAGCCCATTCTTATGTTTAACTTATCTTGTAACTGGGCTTGTGTTAATGGGCCTAATCCTGTTTAATGTTTAAGTCATCTGGGTGTCCCATCACTAATCAGGGGCATCCCAGTAATTTCTTGTACCTTGTACTATATTCATCTATAAATAAAGAACTGGTCGACTGGCTAGTACAGTTCGACATTCTCTTCTTTTCTGTCATTCTCTTTTCTTCCTTGCTACTTCGAGTACAGCACTTCAGATTACACTGCTGATACTACTGGAACTGTTGGACTTGCTGCATCTAGATCTGTATTGTCATGATGCACTGAACGAGGAAATGGAATTGGGAGTGCCCGATTCTAGGAGGGACCGTAGATGGCTCGAAGAAAGTTACGCCCATTGGGGGAAGCGGGATGATCACTTGCGTGGTGCCCTGCGACACAGACAGTGACGGGACCCCTGAAGCTGTAAGAGGAATAGTAAACTGGCCAATCCATACCGTAGGACCCTGGGGGAAGGTTGATTGCTGATCTTGCCCCCCAGTGACGTTCATCTCGGTGCTTTTTCCGGTGTTGCTGGATGAATCCATTGGGATAAATCGAAAAATAAATCTGCAATTAAGATTGGTATGACCTTTAGATTGAAATCCCACAGACGACGCCAATTGATGGTGTGTGATCTAGATACTCCTAGCTGGAAGGCGATCTGAACTCCTGTTGCGCGACGAGCTGGACCAAATTGCAAAACAGTAAATCATAGAACCCGGGGTGGATAACCCGGTGAGATCGCTCTGATGCTTAAGTCAGTACTATACTACGGGTGCGAGCTGAATATCTGAATGCTTGAATGCTAGTGAGTAAATAACCACGCGTACCTTTGCCTTGGGGTTTCATGCCCTTGTATAATGAAGTAGTCGTGGGGCTTACGAAAGAGCTCCGGGATCTCCGGGCTGTGTGGATAAGGTCTGTTCCGTTTTTGAAGGAGAGCAATGTGTTGATAGGTTTATCGCTTACCTCCGATTCGGGTGGAGCTAGGACGAGTCCCTTCGTGATTCCGAGAAATTCGGGGTTCGTTGGGTAGGCCTTTGGAGTTGATTATGTGGCATTTCGGCTCTTTAGCTCCGAACTAGCACTTTGTTTCTTTAGTCCCGAATTGGATTGGGTGACTAGGTGTCTCTACGCCGAGGTGGTTTTTTGGGCCGAGGTGGCTGAATGCTTGAACTCCAAATGTTGCGAACTGGGTTCGTTTGGCTGAGTTGTCACCCCTCGAGCAGATCGCATCTACGTGTACCCTTCTTACTAGGTCGTGCCAAATCACCCTTCATCACAATGCTTTTTCTTTGTAATGAAATGTTTATTCTTTATTCTTCAAAAAAATACTTTTCTAAGGAATCGGATGCAGTTCTTTTTGTGAACTTTTTTAAATCAATAATGGATGAAAGGCTATTGAAAAGGATACAAGAAAAGAGTGGGGAAGATACAACATGAACAAAAGAAATTGTTGAAAGTGTCAAGAAAAGGATTTGCTCAAAAACTGCTGCAATGGAGATAATCTATACCTAGAAAACTCATCAAATGAAAATCCATAAACATTGAGGGCATTGATGTCTCATGTCCATGTGTACACACTAGGAAGTAGAATCTACAATTTAATTGGTATCTAATAGGGTCTCCTGCGACAACATCCAATATCATAAAAGATGATTCTTATATTTGATCTTTTGCGGAATTGTTTTTTATATTGAACTACAACTAATCTGGGGAAAGAGGAATCCTCAGGCTGATCTGCAATCGTCCATCCTATACTGAGATCCATTCAGGTCAGACCTTGCAAGTATATGTATAACTAGGTATTTATATATGACAACTAAAAAGACATCCCGTGTTTATCTTACCTACAGTATCCGTTATGTAAGTTTAATGATAGCTTTTGAACATGTGCATCAATTTTCCACGTCATATGGATTTAGTCTTATTTGTAGTTGTCTACCCATTAATTGGAAATGTATATGCAGATGGATGCTCGTGCGCTTGCCATGGAAATGGCTCCTATTATTATTTGGCAGAGGGAGCAGAGACCAGACTATAGTCAGTTTTGGCACCATACTTCTAAAAGTCCTTCCAAGAAGACAATGGATCCAATGCCTACTTACAGTGCATGGGATATCCTTTCAGGTGATTACTATAATTATATATAACTTTTCTATATGAATCCGTCTATATTATCTTGCATCTTTGGATTTGTATGCCTGTAGTGGATTTAAGTCAGTTCAGAGAGACTGATACATCAACGTTGTTAGTTGTTACTAAACTGAGACCAAGGCTTCTTGTATCATCATCTAAGCCTTGTTCCTTGGCCCAAATATATGGGTTTGGCTATATACGTGAATCCTGTTCCTGTCATTCTATCTATCAAGTGCCATAGCCATTATTAAACTATGTGCCCTTATGTCATTTCTCACTACTTCAACCCTTTTCCTTTTTGATCTGCCCCTAACTCTTCTTGCCTTTCAACTTGTAACAGATCATTTCTTCTTTTTGGTGCTGTTGATTGTCTTCTTTGCATGTGCCCAAGCCATATTAGTATCCTAGGTTCCTTAAATTATTTCCTCTCTGGTGCTGTTCTTTGTAGGTCTTCCTACGTATCCTTCTCAACATTTGCTTTTTTGTCACACTGATTTTTTGGACACTTTGTTTCTTGACCACCCAAAGCTATGCTCCAATACAACATTGCCGGTCTTAAAAGTGTTTTATAAAATTTTCCTTTTTGCCTAAGTGGTATTCTCCTATCACATGAGACTTTGGATGCACTTTTCCAATTTTACCATCCTACTCTAATTCTATGGGTTGCATTCTCCTCAATCTCTCCATTGTCATGGATTATCGAACCAAGATAGCAGAAGAGGTTACATTGAGAATTTTAGATATCTCTTGGTCTCTGATCCTATGTTTACCATGATTTACACTCCTTAACAATGCTTATATGCTGTTTTTTTGGTAAACATGTATATTCTGTTTTAGTCCTACTTATGAACCAGATGTTTTTTTTTATTTTCAATCATGCAAGAGATGAACAATACGAGTGGTGATCTAAAAGCTCCTAGGGATCCCTAGATTTGGAAATTTAGCATATAGGTTTTGTTGGTTGGTAAAAGACCATCTTATTAAAAACACTGTCATCTTTTTAGGTGGAAAAGGAATGGATTTCTATTGAGGTACATTTTGTACATGCTGGATATGAAATGGTGTGACAAAAGAGCATGTGTTCCACAACTTCACCACTTCAGTGCCCAAGTTTAAGCATACCTCTTCCATGTGCAAAGTGGGCCTGTTGTCTTATCTGACTTTTATTTAAAATAAGTTAAACATTTTTCAAAATTTTTAGTCTTATCAGGAAAATTAGTCTAGTTTTCATAAGATATAAACAACATGGAGGGTTTTCTCATCCCCATAATATTCGACCAAATGTCAGTATTCGGTAGAAGTATGTATTCTCCTGTTTTTCTTTCCTTGCCCCCTCCCCCAAAGCTTTTGAAGTGATGTAGAAGCATGAATTCTCCTTTCTTTTTTTTTTGTTTTTTTTATTGCCACAGAAGAAGGCGACAATGTTGATGCATCCTCACAGATTCCCTTGGATGATGGCTCTCCAACTGATTTTGCAGCTATTGAGGTAGTCCAGTGCCTCATCGAGCATCATAATGCAATTTTCACAGATGCAAATGAAACCGTGTGGAGGTGATTCTTATAATGCTGTTTTCTGACAACACAAATATTGATATGGCTCAAGTTGGGATTTATTGGCTTACATTTGTTAACTACAATGTCTCTAGTTATGATCTTCCTGCATTTCAACTGGATTGCCAAATAATTAGAAAAGACCGGCCACAGGCCCATAGTAGAAAGGGATGATATTCTACCACAAATTCGGAATAGACTGGAAAATGGCAATGTTGACAAGGGGAATTCTAGGTTCAGTTGGGTTGGTATTTGTAAATATGTCTTTTACTTGGTTATGCATTTTTGGGTAACTCCAAAATGCCACATTCAGGTTGGTGCTATGGTTGCTCATGAATGGCGATATTGTTGATTTTACAGAGGCTTATGAACCTTCTATCACCAGTTTGCAAGGGAACATATTCTTTTTTATATTATCTGCCAGATATAGCCGACACCCATTACTCTTAAGGCTGAGTTTGGAAGGAGTACAAATGCAAATATGTAGAGTGCAAAACCTTATATTTTGTATTATTTTGTATGTATTTATGTTGTACATATTTGCATTTGTTCTCTTTCCAAACTGAGCCTAAATGTTAGTATTGATCTGACAACCCATATATTTGTTGTGTGGATGTTGAACTTCGAGTAACTACTAAGTACTTAAATATCCCACATCGCTTGTGTTGTAATTTATTATTAGAGCTGAACCATTAGATCAGTGCCATATTTGGGCTATGATACATAGATTCATCATTCATTCTCAGTGCCAAATCCTAGTATGTATGATTATGAATACATCAATTACACAAATCTAAGGATTAAATGATTATGAATAAATTATGTATATATAGAAAATACATATTTTTACAGTTTATGTGAAGTTGAATTACTAGGTAACATTTTGGAAACAAACTGGTAAAAGCATTAAGATGTGCAACCAATATAAATCTGATTAATTTGTACTTATAAAATACTAATTCTATTCATCAATTTGTTTTTCATTTTTCATTTTTCTGTTTTCTTTTTTATTTTCTAATTGATGCTCATGGGTCTGCATCTAGGCCCATTTCACTCATGCCTCATGTAGGATTACGTAGGGCTGCAACTTGGGCTGGTTTAGCCCAAACCCAACTCAAAAAAGTCGGTTGAAGATTTGATTGGGTTTAGGGTTGAAAAAGTAAAAAACCAACTTAATTTCTGGTTCGGTTAGGGTTGTACTTAAAATACATAAATAGATATTCATATAATATTTATACATGCAAATGAACTAGGTTGGATTGAAGCCTTGGCCAATCCAACCCACCCTAGTTCATTTGCATGTATAAATATTATATGAATATCTATTTATGTATTTTAAGTATTTGTATGCAAGGTTCAAAGTACTGATACATCGGCCGATATGTATTGTTCTGGGACCCCTCCGATATGCCCCTACAGTGGGTGTATCGGGGGTCTGACCGGTTCAGGGTGTGGAGGAGGCCTAAACTGGCTCCCCTGAATCAGTTGCAAAAATATATATATATATATATATATATATATATATACCACTAAAAAGCTGTATCAATTTGCTCGATACGCCCATAGCAACGTATTGGACGTATCGATATTTTGAACCTTGCTTGTATGTATTTATGCTTATGGCATGTATGTACATGTGCCACTAACGTTCAAGTTCACATCTGCGCCCCACAAATGCCCCATACACATTTCAGCATGCATTGGGAACATCTCTGTACTTGTCATTGGGAGATGTTCCCAATACATGGTTGGGGTGTGCTGTGGGGCTCAGATTTGAATTCCTAATGTGCAGTTATGCATTTAAAAATGGTTAATCCAAAAGATTAGCATGGAATGTGTCAAAAACCCTTGATGCTGTTTTAACCTAAAGGCTAAATGCGGAGGTGAGAAGTTGGATGCTGAAGAGGCAAGGCATAAGCCTCATGGCAGTTTGAGGCGTAAATAATTTTGTTTTATTTTTTTATAAGTAAATAAATACAGTACACAAGATATTTACAAATATGTAAATATTTGTACAGTTTATTTTTTAAAGCTAATTTACATATAATTTACTACATATGCTCTTTTTTAATCTTTATTTTATATTTTGTTTCATATTTATAATCTTTTCTATCTAGATTATCTAAATTAGGTAACCTATACATGCAAATTAAAAGTGTTTGTAATATTTTATGCATTAAATATGCAATTAATTTGTTTCCTCATAAAAGAAAATTGTTTCATATCAATCTTCCAGATATATATATTTTTTAATGTTTTGCTTTCGTATATGTTGTTTTAAGCAGGCCTCTAATCTCTTCTCTTCATCCAAAAAAAGCACATGGGTCCTTGGAAATTCCAACTTAGAGTCTACTTTTCCCTTTCTCTCTCTCTCTCATTTATATTATCTTGATTAATCACATTTAGCAGTTTCTTATTTAAAAATCATAGTCCTGTTTCTGAATTTCATCCTAGACACATAAAACAGAGTACATACAGACGTAGCGCATATGAGCAAGAAATTAATTCATCAAATCAATTGGTAAACCAAATCTGCAACACTAGCATGCATCACTCATTATTCATTCACATTCTACCAATCACAAAATGAAGGATAAAAATAAGACAAGGAATCGATTAAATGAAAAAAAAAAAAGAATTCAGCCCAAGGGGGATAGAGAGAGAGCAATGAAAGAGATCTATGGCAAGAGAGGCAGTAAACACTTCGGCCATAGACCCGTAGTAGATCCGCTGATGGTAACTCTGTTCAACAGTTGTAAAGCCACTTTCTTCTTGGGTAATCGATCATAGCAAATTAAGAATTTATAGAAGAAAAATCTTGTTTCAAGATCAAGAAGAATAAGAACACTCACCCATTCTTTGGTTGCAACCAGTCGTCTAACACATTGAGGCTCACACCCTTTATGTCCACTGGGCTACCAAGGCTAGGCTATTTTTGAGTCTCACCTTGAAGCATACGTCTCTCGCCTCGCCTCTAATGCCTTTTAAAATCATGGTTTTATCATTTTTTAACAGGCAACCTCTTCGCATAATGAGAATTATCGTTTCTAGTTCATCTACACTATAGATACTTTCTTTGATTTTAGTGCATGTGATAAAAGTTATACTACTATTTAGTAATTTGAAAATAACTATAAGATGGTGCCATGGCCATACAGTCCCAAGGTACACAAGTTAGTAATGCCCCAAAACAAAAAAAAAAAAAAAAAGTTCCTGTGCCACCATTTTACCACTCTGACGAGCTTGGAAATTGCTCAAGGTAGTCGAACATGTCAGTGGGGAAGTCATCAAAGTAGCTGTCTGGCATCGCAGGATTGTCATCCCCTCTTCCACTGTTTTGACTATTCACTTCTGATCCGAAAGAAAGGAGCCCTAGTGGGAGCTGTGGACCATCTTCATCAGGTTCTGAAGCCATTTGACGTGAAAATACGTTCAAAAGATTGGTATCTGCAAGTTCTTGGCTTTCCGGCAAGAGTGGGAGAGGGAGATCCAAGGGAGGCTGTGGGAGTTGAGGAAAGGGGAATTGTGATAGTGGGTCGACGCATGGCTTCTTCTCCATAGGTGTGTACTCGAGCTGGGTGAGGTTGTTGGTGCCCAAATTAAGCAGATTTGGGTTCACCAAATCAGGTAATGGCACCATTTTGATCACTTCTGAGTTTTCCATGTAGGAAGGAGGGAAGTTCTGATCCTTGGATGATGATGATGATGATACTTCCTCCACAGAAGTGGAACTGAATTTAGGAGCCTGAAATAAATCACTAGCAACTATTACTGGTTCGGCAAACTGCAGAAGGAAACAAAATCAAACAGTGGCAAATGAAAATGTCCAAAAATATAAAAGAACATAGATCGATGCCTGAGACCCATCTTTGTATTTGAATTTGAACCCAAGAAATTCTGCATGCAACTACTATTACTAGTACTAGAAAGAAATATATATTCAGTTCATTGACATTTAAAAAAAGAAAATTTCATCTGCAACTAGTGATTGTCTGTTTGTTTGTTTGGTTGGTTGGTTCTTTCTTCTTTCTTACCTCCAAAGGTGGAATTTCATGAAGAACAGAGCTTTTCCCATTGTTCTTCTGCGACTTGCATGGCTGTGACGTCTGTAAAATCCTTGCCAGCCTCTTCTGTCTGGTACTCCAGAAATTCTTCACGTCATTATCGGTTCTACCAGGCAAATACGTCGCGATTCTGGCCCATTTGTTCCCGAATTTTGCCTGCAAATCGATCACCACCCTCTCCTCCTCAACTGAAAATTTGCATCCACTTTTTTTTTTTTTTATATATACATTTATATTATTAGTTAGCAGCACCCCAACATGATTCATTATCAAATTTTGTAACCAAAGCCATTACAGACGACGAAAAAGAAGCTAATTAACCCACTGATTTTCCTTTTTTCTTTTTTCCAGATGCCCAAGAAATCAGATACATTACTGAAATAACTCAAATAAGAACATCGAAAATGACCCATGAGCATAAGTAGAATATTAACAGAAACTCAACAAATTGAAGGTTCCGTGGCTTACGTCTTTAAGTCGGGCTTAAGCTTGTTAACCCATCTGAGACGACATGATTTGCCTGTTCTGGGCAACAGGCCTTTGGATCGAATGGAGCTCCAATCTCTGGGGCCGTACTTCTTTACGTAATCCAACAGTATTTCGTCTTCCTCTGCCATCCATGGTCCTTTCCTCATGACTACTTCATCCTTCTTTCCTTCCATTACAAAAATCGCTCCTCTCAGACAAGTGGCAACCTATTTATTCGAAAAAAGAGAATATAAGAAGTGGGTTATTTCAAAATCAAAATAAGACCTTCAATTTAGACACCTGTCTACCCACTTTCAAAAACGTGAGAGTGGGTAAGCCCACCTTCAAAAAATGCTAATTTTCAGGGAAAATAGTGGGAGTGGTTAATTAATTAAACACAAGCAACCATTTTTGAAGTAGCTTATTCAAACACAAACTCCAGATGTGGTTTATTCAAACCACTTTGTTGAGTTTTACTTCAACCTTGGGAATCTATTAATGGTGTACGACCTGCATCATCACTTCCTTTCTGCACTGAGTTGGCCCAAGCGATTGCAGATATCCTTTTCGACTTACCTTCAACAGAAGACCGAGATGGCCCTATTGTTCAATTGCCTCCACCTACAGGCTACAACAAGGTTGCTCAGGGAAAAGCATCGATCTTCCAAAGACAGGATTGTATATGAAGAACAAACTGGTACTTGGAAGCGTTGATATGGCTATGATGGCGTAAATGATGACAAGGATGTATCTATCATTGAGGCTAAGACGACTGATGAACCAGGAGAAGGTCACCATTTTCCCAGAGAAAAGCAGAAAAGAAGAATCGAGTTGAAAAACAGGAGAAAAAACCTGTTACAGAATTTCCCATAACAGGAACCTAAAATGCTCCAAAGATGAGCTAGGGAATGTAGCTGGAAGTATCGTAAGTTCCTCTCCAAAGATGAGCCGGGCCGGGCTGGGCCACGTCGGGTCGGGGCACGGGTGTGGATTATTCACCTACTATTTTTGACCGTTTTTTTTTTAATTCGAACAGTTGCACATTCATTTTAAACTTGTTTTAATTTCGAATTCAAACAAGTGAATGTTCATTTTCTTCTTTCTAATCAAAACTGTCCGTTTTGACTTAGCATCTCTTAGTCGCAATCTTTAATAGCGTTTCTCAGAAGAATCGCCACTTCTTTTTCTTGCATTGTACGTTTTACTTTCAGCATTCATTCATTCTCTGCATATTGCATTCATTTTCCGAGTTGAGAGATTACTACAGTTTGTATTACTCAGTAATCCAAGTGCACGGTTACTTAGTGCCTTGAAATCTGTTGAATCCTGAAGCAGAATGCCGGGTTTTTTATACTGCACCGGGCATTACCCAGAGGAGGTGAAATTCTTCTTAAGGACAGTATTACGGACACGTCTCAGTCGATAAGTCTTCATACTCTATTTACCTTTATATCATCTGCATATTCACGGTAACATCTACTTTCACACACAACAATGTTACAATGTCCAATGTGAAAAAAGAGAAGAAGCCAAAGAATCAGCAAGGAAAAGTTCTTCGACCTCAAGCAAATTGAAACCAAAAAAGACAGCTCATAAGAAATCATCAAAGAAAGGATTTTCAAACAAGGGGTCGCCAGAGGACAGACTAAATGAAATTAGTATCTTCATCAAAACAAAAAGAAAGAAATTAGTATAGTGTGAAATGTGAAGTGGGTTGAGACCCGAACTGTAAATGTGAAGCGTGTTTTTCCTTTTAAGTTGCAACGATTCAAATAAGTGTGAATGTAAATATGTAGAGTGTAAATGGGTTCATATAAATTGTAAAGTTAAATTAGTTTTGCACCGACAAATTTATCTTCTTGCTAAAATAGATTTTTAGGTGTAATGAATGTAAACATGAATTTCAATAAAGCATTTGTTCCTTTTTTTTTTATCAAAAACCCAAATGCAAATTATCAGAATGCATCTATACCAATTTCGAGGTCGTATCCAGTGAACCTGTGGGTTCATAGGGAGCGTGTACCCTCCAATAGGAGGCGTGCACATCGCTCAATGTCTTTTGACACAAAGTTAACAGGACTGTAACGTTAACGGTTAAATTGCCGATTGAATCATTGAACTGACCACTAAAACACAAAAAACAGGAAAAACCCCATTCGAAGCTTCAAAACAATGATTCCCTCTCTCATTCGAACTCTCCTCGCACCCCCACTCATCCAAACCCTAACCAGTGCCCAGAAGCCTCAAACCACCAGCGACCAACAACTCATGTCCAACGGCAAGGGTTAAACCGGCGACCGGTGGTAATCTCCTCTTCTTCCCTTCCCTGTGAACTCAATTCCTCTTCTTCTTATTTTTTTTTTTCGTTTTGAATGGTTCCCAAGCTAGTTGTATGTACATCCCAATCGAGAGCAGAAGAGTACAGGAGAGTTTGTGCCTCCATATTATCCTCAACCTTCAACCCACCGCTAGTTGGTTGTTGCGTTCTTCCTCAGTGGACGATATTTATATTTTAATAGGTTCTGACCAATATAAACCAACGATCCATGGATGGAAGACGAGACATTGAAATTGCAATGAGATGCTACTAGCCCAAACATGCTGCTAATGTTACAGTACATTGTGACTGTGTTGAGCACTGTTTTCAAAACCGGACCGGATCAGACGGTCGGAAAAAACCGGGAATCCGTCATTTGACCGGTTTTGTTTTCCTCCAAAACCGTTTTTTTCCTTAAAATCGTTGATTTTGGTTAATAAACCACTGAACCAGTTGATTAATCGTTTAAACCGTTTGAACTGTTCAAATCGATAATCGGACCCCTGACTGGTTCGGTCACCAGTTCGTTTTTAAAAATCATGGTGTTGAGCGATAACTCTGTTTTGGATCTTGCTGAAGGTGGTGGTTTATTCCCCGACACCAACATCCCTATCAAAGGAAAGAGATCAATAGTTCTACCACCAACTTTCATTACATTGTCATAATCACAAGATAACCAGAGCTCTAACAGGACTGATCTGTTGTAACCATTCAATACAAAATTTAAGCATTCGTTTGGCAAATAGAAGATCAAATATGAAAAGTATCATCATATTATTCATGTATAGGTCACCGATTTATCATTCGTTTGATGTTGTACACCTCTACTATAATAAAAGAATGTGTTGAATTCAGGGGATATACGACAATAAAACAAAGAGTTGTAGTTACAATCTATTGCTTCCAGAGAGACTACTCAATAGACCTGTTCATGGGTCGGGCTGGGCTTTCATTCTGTATTAACAGATTTTTCTAAGGTCCGAGCCCGAGCCCGAGCCCGGCCCGACCATCGGGCCTACAACTTGGGCCCAAGCCCGGCCTGACCATCGGGTCTACAACTTGGGCCCGAGCCCAACCCTCATAAAAAGCCCGAAGCCCAGGCCTGGGCCTGAGCCCAAAATTTAGCCCATACTGTTACTATTGGTAAAGCGGCTGAATAGAGAGAGAGAGAGAGAGAAATTATAAAGAAAAGAATAAAAAATGTATATATTAAATTGTAAATATATATTTTAATAAATATTATATTATTTATATATTTTATATAATATATAAAATACATATTATATATTTTATAAAATATATAATGCTGAGTCGGGCCAGGCCAAGCTCGAGCCGGGCTTTTTTGACAAATCCCGAGCCTGGCCTGAAACACAGTCGGGCTTACTGTGTTAGGCCCGAGGTCAGGCCCGTGGGCCTAATTACATGACCAAGCCTGACCGGGCCATCGGGCTACCCGGCCCATGAATAGGTCTACTACTCAAATATGTTCGAATGATAAATTTTATGCATTCTTAGCTACATAGCATTGCTTCAAGAGATGCAGTTTGGACATTGTTTTATTGGCAAATTGGTGGTATTGGTTCTCCTGGGCCTTTTTTTTGTAACCGAACTGGTACTATTGGTTTTTGGAAAACCGGTAACCAAAACCAAATTGAAACCAATCGATTAATTGGTTGACCACTTTGATTAACCACCAGATAATATATATTATAAAAATATATAATAAAAAACTATAAATATATAAAATATTATATTTTAAATAATAAATAATATATCATATATTTATATATATATAATGCATATTTATTAATTTATAATATATAAAAAATATTATATATAATATAATATATATAAAATATATAGAAATATATATATATTGGTTGGTTCGATTAACTGTCAATTTTCTATATTAGTTAACCAAAATTGAACCAATACCTTCAGTTTTTTAAAACACCGAATCAACCGATTCGATTAACCGATTTTTTGATTCAATTTCGATCGATTCAATTTTTCTATTTTTTTACTCACCCCTAATTTTGGGTTACCTTGGCATGAGCCCTGTTGACTTTCTTCCCATTAACTCCAAATCCCTATCACATTGCTAATAACATAGGTGCAGCAATTCTTTCTATGTAAGGTTTCTTTGTCATCTTCAAGAGAAAATTTTGTAAAGGAGCAGAAAGCATTCATGCCAAAAAGGAAGAAGGAAACTTCACCCCTCTAAAATATAGCCAAGGAGATGGGTTTTAAGTAGATCTTATTGGCAGATCCTAAGATGCACTTAAGAGTTAAGACACAATAATGAGATTGTATTACAAAGGAGTACAATATTTTAGATGGCTAATGAGAGAATCATGTGCAGATGTTGGGTTGTAGGAATACAATAACAAGTGTTGATTTGGGCACACCCAATTTTTGATAAATAATTGAGAAAAAATCCTAATAAATGGGGAGCACGCTTTACAAATGAAAAGATAAAATAAACCCCCACTTATGTTAATAAAAAATAGAATATAGGGGAATGATTGTTTCTTTATTCATAAAGACATTTGGACTATTAATGTTTGATAAAATAGTATATACGAAACTGAATGTGATGAATCATTGCTTGATAAATCAAATGGTGTATACAAATTAAGAGGATTTCTAATTCAACATTATTAAAAATACCATCACCCAAAAATTTTCTTTATCGGTGCAAACATCAAAAGATTTTCCACTCATTCTAATGAAAGAGTAACAGGTGTTATCATGTTAGTGTAATGTCCTGATGACTTCAATTCCATGGCCTTTCTCAGAATTTCTTGTTCAATTGGTACTAGCAGAAAAGCTTGTTGTGTATGTGACATATAAGTGGCAAAAAACCAATGGTTACATCCCAATGGAACGGGTCTGAGTTACTGGTTGAGTGGAAGGAAATCCCTTAATACTTTCCAGAGCCCATGATAGAACTTTGGCTTCACGAGAGACGCTCTGCTTCTCCTAGGTGGCCTTCTCAATATTTTTCTTGCTCAATACAAGATAGAAATCTTCAAGCTTCTAAGTTCTAATATAAGTATTTGTTAATTTTGTATTTTATTTCTTTTTTTTTTTTTTTGGTAAAAGACAAATTTATAATTCTATGGTTTTCAAAACCGGACCGGACTAGAAAAATCGAGAACCGGTCAGGTGATCGGTTCCATTTTTCACCAAAACTGGATTTTTGCCAAAAAAACATTGATTTGGTCAATAAACCGCTGACCCTTCAACGGTTTTGACCATTTTTTAATTTTTTTTGTCAGAACAGACCGATCGTTCAACCCAAAAACCGGTTCGTTATCTGGGTCAGTTTTTAAAACCTTGTATAATTCATTAAAACTATAACAGCCAATAGCCAGTACATCAAAGTTTTGAATACAAACTTCATAAGCAAAGAGGAGGATAACAACCATTCCCCTTTAAACAGAACTGAGAAGGTAAACAGTGGGTTGCTCCATTTAGCTGTCTTTCTATATGATTAACAACTGCATTGAAGCTTTTCATCTCAAACCAACTATCAAAAGGAAGATGCATGATATATATGATCCTTCGTTCAAGCACTGCACCAGCATGGGACAGTCCAAAAAAACCTATAAAGCTTTAAGCTCAACCTTCTAGCCAAGCTGAAGACCTAAGAGAAGAGCTTGAGCTTCTGCAAAAAAAGATGTTGGCACCACGCATTCTGCACAAGGTCCAACAAAAGAACCATTACTATCAAGGAAAATAGCACCAATTCCTGCATAATTTTGTATTATATTTCAATGTATGCATTGATACAAGCAACTTTCTATACAATTTGTCCCGTTGTATTTGTTTTTGTAAACAACCAAAAATTTTAGGTTAGCAAAAAAAGAAGAGAACTACAAGCCTTTTCATGCAAACGATGGGAGAAAAACTAAAGGAAAGTCTTTGGTTTGTTTTGTCTTTTTCTGACCGGCCGGTTGAACCGGATTCACCTGCTTTAATGGGAGAAAAACGTTAACGGGAGTGGCTTCTGTGAAGAGGGCGACGTGCACGCCTCCGATTGGAGGGTACATACTCCCCGTGAACCCACGGGTTCACTGGATTTGAACTCACCAATTTCAAGCATATGAAAGAAGAAGAAAAAAAAAAAAAAAAAACCATTGACGTTTAACGCTTTTGCTGTTTGTAATGTATTTAAAGATCTCAGATGGTGAGATACTAAACTTCAATTAATACTACGCGATAGAAAGTTAGGCTTTGTTCCTTAACTGCCTCGAGACAATGGTAGAGAATGTTGAATTTTTCTACTCTTGAATTTCTCTACATAAAAACGACAAATTCAAGTATGGAATGTTGCTCACCTTGAAACCCTATAACTACTCAACACCTCCACGGTCATAACAAATAGAAACAGGGAGAGTGAATTGGCTTCATCAAAGTCCTTGTCCCATCAATGCAACATTCAGGAATGTTGTTACTCATCACTAGACCTGTTCATGGCCGGTTAGGCCCGTGGGCCTGACCTCAGGCCTAACACAATAAGCCTGACTGTGTTTCGGGCCGGGTTCGGGATTTGTCAAGAAAGCCCGGCCCAGCCCGACTCAGCATTATATATTTTATAATATATATAATATGCATTTTATATATTGTATAAAATATATAAATAATATAATATTTATAATTTAATATATACATTTTTTATTTTTTTTCTTTATAATCTCTCTCTCTCTATTCAACCACTAATAGTATGGGCTAAGCTTTGGGCTTTTTATGAGGGCCAGGCTCAGGCCCAAATTGTAGGCCCGATGGTCGGGCCGGACTCGGAGTCGGGCCTTAGAAAATTCTGTTAATATAGATTGAAAGCCCAGCCCGAGCCCGGCTCATTTTCCTTAATCCGAAGTCCAAACCCCCCACTTCACGCCAAAGCCCATTTTCCTTAAGATACATAAGAGGAACTCCCAATGAACATACACCTTTTTCATGTCCAACTTACAAATTATACCAGGATACCTATTAGAGAATAGGCACCTAGCTTCAGAACCAGAATGGCACATTCTGATTCCAACGGTTTGGTTGATCAGAATGGCTCAGTTTGAAAAGAGTACAAATACAAATATGTAAAGTACAAAACCTTGTAACTTGTATTATTTGGTATGTATTTGCACTGTACATATTTGTATTTGTCTCTTTCCAACCAATGGGATTCCCCCATAATATGGGGGAATGGCCATTCAGCCCACTCCCCCAAGAATGCCATTCCCGTTCCCCTTCTTTATTTTTTATTTTTGACAAAATATCTCCCATTTCTTATTTGACCAAAGGCTGAACTTTGGTAGGCCTTCTTCCATCCAACACCAGTCGCTGACAATCACCATCTCTAGCGAGGTAAGATCGGTCTCTAGCTAGCCTTCCTCCATCCAACATTTCACATGCCTTCTTCCCATTCTTCCTCTTCTTTTTCCCCTCTTCTCTCTTCTTCCACCCTCCCTCCGTCCCTCCCTAAATCCTAGCTTCTACTTCAACTAAACAGTAACAATTAGAATCTGATTCTAATTCCTAACTGGATCAAACATGCATTAGGAATAGGTGCTTCTGATTCCGAATCCAATCTGCTTGGACATGAACCAAATGGATCCTAAAAACTTATACAGGGACCCCACCTAACAATTTAAGCTTTTAGGTTGAACAGTTCCTTGAAATGATATTAGAGCCTTTTCGATCAAGTGGTCTAATGTTCGATTCTTGTCACCCCCATTATAATTAATTAAATTTCAACACAAGGTATGGATGGGCTTGTGCTTGCCTACACTTCAAGCCTGATAAGCTTTTGCATGAGGGGTGTGTTAGAGAATAAAAACCTATTCAATGACCTTTCCTAACAACTTAAGCTTTTATGTTGAATGGTTCCATGGGAATATATAATCTTATTCTTGAATCCATACACTCATTTGTGATGAGTGAACCATCCACAAACATTTTGTAGGAGGGAGAAATGATATGTCCTTACACACCCTTCAATTTGTTTGCCAACACTTTGGAGAAGATTTTGATATGTAATTATTAGACTAAATGGCATGTAATCTCTCGAATCTTTAGCTCTAAGGGATTTAGGAAATGAAGGTAGAGTTTACAACCATTGGAACTAAGGACCTTGCATTAAATTTTTGCCTTTCATGAAATCCTCCTTCAAGAAGTGCCAATACTTTAGAAAAATAAAAAAAATGTGCCAACACTTTTGATAAAATGAAATAAATAAGAAAGTTGTTGGAGCTAGGGGCTTTCTCACCTTCCATCTCTAGTAATGTTCTTTTCATTTTTTATGCTTACCTTGGTTTTGGTGCATGTCATAAATGTCAAATCATAGTACCGTAATATTTGGGATTTTTAGCCTATACTCTACCTCAGAATTCTGATTTGCAGCCCCCCCTCCCCCTATAAATCACATCTTGCATGTGAATTTGGCATCAATTCACGATTCAGTCCACCCCTAAAAAATCCTAATTCCACCTAAAGGTGGATTGAACCATAAAAACCCTTAATATTTTTGTCTTTACTCACACTAGTAAATGTAAATGGTGTTAATAGATTTAAATGACCTATGTTTTTTTTTCTAATAAATACTTGAGCCTCCTTTATATTTTGACTTAATAAAAATCTTTATTCATGTTCCAAATAAAAAAGCTAATACACCCTTTTCATTAATTGTCAACTACCTAGTTAGTAAGGTCTCTTGTTGGTTGTAACAAAAACTTGGGATTAAATCCCATCTACACCAGGGTTGTAAGGTTATGCTTTTGGGGGATAGGCTTGCCCATGAAGCTGACTAATACTTGTAAAGTTTTTAAAACGCTATACTTACACATGAAAAAGTGATTTGCTTTATTTAAGTGGGTTGCATTGTTCACTTCATTGAGAGAACAAAAGGCCATGTAGGGGTTGAACTTAAACCTCCCATATTAGTAAAAATGCCATTCTTAGGCAATCTAAAAAAAGAACAATGGAGTTTGCTTTGTACATTAATTTGGGTTGCAACTTGAGTCAAGTTAGCCTGAATCCAACCCCAAAAAGTAGGGTTAGGTTGGGGTTGAAATTCACATTAGGGTTAGGGTTGTCAAGTATGAACTTGACTTAACCTTAGATTGGGTTATGCTTGAAGCATTGACTAGCCCAAACCCGACTTAACTTTATATTTGTATGTAAAAATATCATATAAATATGTATTCATGCATGTAAGTACTTATGAAATGTGTATTCACCATTCATGCATGTATGCATATACAACTATGCATCTATATACTTATGTATTTTTTTACATCAAATATTTATATATCTATGTATGTATACATAATATTGTATATTAAAAATTTTATGTTTAAAGGCAATTTTTCTTTTCTAAAACATCACAACCATGTTCTTTTTACACATAATAATGCTAACATTGAATTAACAAGAACCTTAGAGTCTAAGGAAATAAGTATATTTATAGAAAGGAAATAGAGATATTGGACTAACTTGAAATCACACCAAACCAGACCTGAACCCAACCCGCAATTTTAAGATTGGATTAAGGTTAGAATTGGGGTTCAACAACTTTCGGGTTGAGTTAGGATTGACCTTAACCCGGCCTAACCTGCTCACTTGCATCCCCTAACATTCCATAAAAGGGCATAATTACAGCTTCAACATCTTTGTTACAGGACAGTTAGCAGAAGAAGGTATTGTTTGCATATATTTATGATATCGAAAAGGTACAGGTATCGAGTTGAGATTTTTCTTCTAATAAAACACATTTTAATCCTCTACCAACTTGATCTAATATAGCACATTTTATTATAAGATCGCGACCCGTCATGTAAAAAGGTTGGAACGTGTTTTTTTGGCAGATGATCCGGAGTCACCGTTACTGGTATCATGCCTTTCTGCTGCTTTCATACTCAGGGGAGGGGAGGGGAGGTTTAAGTATTTGTCAGAAAAATATAGGAGAGTTTTAAGTAATTCCTTGAAAACTTCAGTATCTGATTCAAAATCGCACGGTGGGGTTTTTGGTTTTGTTTCGTTGAAGCTCTTTTGTCGTCTTGGTATTAGAAACGTTTTGCGTAAAATTCATATATAGTGAGAAACTATTTCAACGTTTTGGGTCTTCACTTAACGTCATTCCAGCTTTTGGTTTTTTGGTTTTTCTGGAATTTATTCGATTGAACTTCTTTTGTTAATTGTTTGGGCTTAGACTGCCAGGAAGTTGGAGCTTTGACAGTTCAACTTATGTTGGTGAAGATGCATCATATCAAGTACAAAGTGGTCGAATCCGGGGTTTTGTTTAAGAATAGATGGTCGGTTATCCTGAAATCCCACAAGGGTTCATATTCTCCAGTGGAGTCTCTGCCGGAAAGGTTATCTCCTGATGTGGGCACAGCCGGCATCTCATCCGCAGCTACGGGAAGGAAAGAGTTCAACACCGGAAACGCTGAAACCTTGAAAAGGGTATGGGTTCTGATTGATTATTGGTGTGACCATTGATTTGGCATTTACATTGCTTAGAATCTGTATGGCATGTTTTTGTCTTCTATTAGTTTTGCTTATCTGCAGAGAAGAAAAAAAAATACTATCTTGGTCTAGAGTTGACGCTGGAGTGAACTACTTTTTAGATTTGTGCTTATCATTTTCTTTGCCTTTAATCTGATCTGGAATAGCCATGTTGACTGTAGAGTGTAGATGAAACTAATAACATTCATTTTCTGCTGGAAGAGTAGGGCTTCAATGTTAGGACAAAGTCCGTTCCTAGCGAAGGGTAAACTGTACTGTAGGGAAGAAAGATGTACGGGAAGTTCCTTTTAAATTCTGAGGAAACTCTGAGCACTTAGTCTCAAAATTATAGGGATGCCATAGAGCTACTTCAATTCAGGTAATCTGTGACATACTATTTCCCTCCAGTAATATGGAATACAGACACCAGTAAGGCATAACTCTTTTGTGCTGGTTGAAACCTTTAAAAAGATAACAGTAAGCTTAAAATGACATGATAGATTTATCAGGGTAGTCCAAAAGAAATATCGAGAGGTATAACCTTAAATAGACAAGATACTTATAAAAAAAAACCCTTAAACAGACTAGATGTGTGGAATGGTGTGACAAAATTCATATAACTGATTCGGTGATCCCCATAATTTCCAATAAGGTTCAGTTGACGATAAAGCTATTTCCATTTCTCTAAATTTGAGGTACAAGCTACTTTCACAATTGAAAATAAAAAAATAGGCACTCTATTTCTTCAAATGAATGTTTTTTTTTACCGGTTCAAATGAAGTAGATTCTCTGCAAAGAAATAACCAACTGGGTCTTCATATTGAGAAGTAAAGGGACAGCTATCTCTTTATCATGGGGATTATGGTGAATAACCAACTGGGAGGACAGATTGCATGTCTTTGTATAGTGATATATGGGGTTCCTTTTCAGGGAAAATTTTACTCCCAACAAAAGGAAGTAGCTAGAATCATCTAGGCAATTCTCTCCTAATTGGGGGTTCAAAGACCTAGACCTGGACTCTTATAATATGCTTTTGGTTATGGGTCTTCTCATGACAACATTTGGTTATGGCACACATGCAGTCCCATATTGGACCTGCCAGATAATTGGTATTAAGAGTATTTGGAAATTGGCAAAATCCTAATGGAGAATGTAAAATCCATGGTTTATTGCACAGTTATAGTTAAAGTCTGAAAGGCAAAAGGGTGGATATTTTCTTTGTTCCTATGAATTTCACAATTCATATATTTATATGTTTATTGGGTAATCACCAACTGGGTCTACATAAGGAGTCTTAAATTTATAGATTTGAACTGGAGCAGATTTTGATTAAGTCTGTTGTTTGTAGGCTTAGAGCCATTTAACTGGGGGCAGATGTCAGCTGTGGCAGGTAATTGGTTATCCATTGTGACTCTCTTTCTAGTCTCTTCCAAGTTGGGCTTGCAGGAGTTGGCTTTAAAAATGCCCATAGGCCTGTGCATATGTACTTTGAACTTTGAAGCCTGTGGCTTTGGTTGCATTTACATATCTTATGCTATTGTGTTATAATTTGGGATAACTTTTAGTTTCGTTGAATGTAGAGGGCCTCATAACTTATTCTTATTCAATTAAAATATCTACCTGAATCAGTTTTCTTTTGAATCATTTATTAGATCCATTATCACCTATATATAGGATGAAGTGAAAGGGAATCACCAAAATATGAAGACTTAAGATAGTAAATATATTAAACTTAAGAATTCGATATACTATTTAACCAGAGAAGAATGTTAATGTCAAAATTCAAGAATGATATTTAGTTAAATTGCCATAAAATGGGATGAGCAAAACTGTCCTCAAGAAATAAGGAATAAATTAATTACCTTTACCTTTGGTATAAGGATTTAAACAGTAAGCAATGCACACAAACTATTTGATTTTGCTTCTTTTGACTGGGGGGATAATGTGCTAAAGATTGGAGGATGATGGTGCGCGATCTAGATACTCCTAGCTGGAAGATGATCCGATCTCCAGTTGCACGGCAAGCTGGACAATCTGCAGAATAGTAGATCAGAGAACCCGAGGTAGCTAAGTCAGTACGTATACTATGAATGCGAGCTGAATCTTGAGTGCTTGAATGCTAGTGAGTAAAATAATCACGCGTACCTTTGCCTTGAGGTTTCATGTCCTTATATACTAGAGTAGTCGTGGGCCTTACGAAAGAGCTCCGGGATCTCCGGGTTGTGCAGATAAGGTTTGTTCCATTTTTGAAGGAGAACAATATGTTGATAAGGTTTATCGTTTACCTCTGATTCAGGTGGAGCTAGGATGCGTCTCATCATGATCCTGAGAAATTCGGGGTTCGTTGGAAAGGCCTTTGGAGTCGATTATGTGGCATTTTGGCTCTTTAGCCCCAAACTGACACTTCGATTCTTTAGCCTCAAACTGTATTGGGTGTCGAGGTGTCTCTATGCCGAGGTGGCTGGATGCTCAAGCTCCTAATGTTGCGAAATGGGTTCGTTTGGCTGAGTTGTCACCCCTCGAGCAGATTGTGTCTATGTGTCCCCTTCTTACTAGGTCCTGCCAAATCATCCTTCATCAGAGGATAAAGTTTTTCTTTAATATCTTTGATTTTTAATGATAAAGCTATCATAGAAAAGCCAATGTTCCAAACCTAAGCCATACAAGTTATTTATGCTTGACTTTTTATAAGTGGTATTTCTGATTTGGCCTATAATTGTAGAATACCATACAGGTTATTCAATACCTTGCATGGCTTAGGTTTGGATCACTGGCTTTATTTATGATAGCTTTTTAACTTAGTTTCTTCTACTGTCATTAAATCTTTAGTTGGAAGTTATTATGTAACCAAATTTGTCCTTGACACCCCAAGATATCTTTATATGTGTGATACTTAAATTCTTCTATCCTGATGCTTAACCATGGGTTTTGGTTGCGCGGGAATTTTTTGGGGTGGCTCGATCTTCATTTGACTTGAGCTTTTGGGTATTCTTGAATTGGCTTCTGGTATTGTAACTTGAATTTGCAATATTAGAGGCTTTCTCTCCTTTGTAGGTTTTTGTTGGAATGGTAGTGCTGGCTTACTATACCCTTGAATATTGGGAATATTTCATGTATATTGTCAGAAGCTGGTATTCAATGATACTACATTTTGTGGGTGGACTAATTGTATGATGTATTGCAGCTTATATTGGGGTCAGGTCAGGTGAATAAAGCTACTGCTGATACATGCATGATGAATAAGGTAAATAAAGTAGTTATTGTTTGCTTTCTCTACCCAGCCAAAATTCCAGGATTCTTTCTCCTGACTTAAATGAAAACTGATCCTTTCTGTTTTGGTATTATGCAGGATACAGTGAGGGCAGGTGGTCAGTTGTATTACTTCTGAATTATGGTTTTCCTTTATAGACAGTTTGATAATGGTTGAAGTGGCTGAACTGAATGATTTATTCTTTGTTTTTCTTGTGAATAAAATAATTGAATATAAAATATTCAAGGGTATAGTAATCAACCCAACTTCAGCTTCAGCCATTAAGGAGCTCACAACCTCCTTAATAACTTATTCACTAAAAGACAAAGCAACAAGTCATTCAGTTTACAATTGTAGCTATTATTGAATAGCCCCTTATGTCAATTATTGTAATATTTTGGTTTCTTTGCCAAATCCAATAGTGCAAAATTAGCCTTTAGAGTTGACAAAATTTTGTGGTATTCAATGTCATATAATGTGTTTTTAATGTGGTATTTTCATTAATAAAGAATGTGTGAGGATGTGCCCAACATTTAATGGGTGCAAGTGCCCATATAGGAAGAGGCCATTGTTTGGTGCAATGGTGAAACCTTGGGCTGAATGGCTGACTAGTATGAATCTGAGAGTGGTCACTCTGTTAAAAATGCCACAGGCTAGGTCTGTATCCACTCCTTCCAAGACTCTGGATAGCCAGGATCAACATAGGGCAATGATCCTTGGGTTCTCGTCTAGTAAATCATTTAGGTTAAGAGTTGGACTGGATGCTCATCTTGGAATCCATTTAGGTTAAGAGTCGGTCTGATTGGATAGTCCTAATCATCCAATTTTCAATATACTCCATTCTTTTGGACCATTCTTTGATTGTTAGGGCCTTCAATTAGGTGAAATTTTGATTTGAAGGACTTCTTAGTGTATCACCTGCCAACGCAGTGAATGTTGAAACTTCTGCAATTGCCTCAGTAGTGTATGTACTATGTACCGCTGGGACTGAATTGGGTTGGGTGTATGATGATCTTACCTAGGATTTTCTCATTCAGAATCTGTGTTTTAGTGTGTACAATGGTTATCTGTTAGCTGATGCCATGTGGTGGGGCAAAGCTGTGGATGATGGTAATGACTTGGCAATAAAATAGAAATGAAAATGATAACTTTATCAGGGAATATTAGCTCTGTATGATCCATGGTTATATGTAGATGATCACGATTGATCAAGTTTTGTTATCCCTTGCTTCTTTATTTCTTTTATTTGTCATCTTCTGATTCATGTTTATTACTTGTTTTAATATACATTTTTTATCCTTTTTTGGGTAGGAAATGGTTATCCTTGTTACTATTAGACATGGACAAGAAGTGTTATGCATGAAAACGATTACATGTGTGTGGTACCAGTTAGTATAATATTTAGAATTTTCAGTGTTATAGTGTAAGCAAGTATAGCTTTCCTCTATGATACATCTGGATTCTGGATATATGTAATTGTTTATACTTTGCATAGCCCTTGGAGTGCTAGATATACCTGAGGAGTAAAAATAGATGAAATTGATTTTGTGCTTCCCTGATGAATATTGAAATCTGGTAGTTTGACAGGTTTATGGTGTCAAACTCAGAAATTGAAGCCTGAGGCTACTGTTGAAGTGGCAGGAACACCCTTGTGCCATGCATATGTTCCACATGGGACATCATTGTTTGTGGGTTTTAGTCCAGGGATCCTTGGAAAAATTGTATTTCTATCAACAACCTCACTGCTCTGGTGGTCCAAGAACCATTTCAAATGGTGCCTTACAGTTCTGTTGTTTTGGATATTAAATGTTTTTTTTTAAACAGCACTCGATTCAAAGCCTGCAGCCAATACTTTTGCTTCTCATTTAAAAGGGTGCTTTTAAACTGTAAGGCACCCTTTGAAATCAAGTGATATCCTGAAGTCAATACTTTTGCTTCTCATTCAAAATTTCTCATCTTTTCTTCTTTTCTCTTTTCCTTCCCATAGTCCCTCCCTTTTTTCTCTAAAGTTTATTGTTTTCTTTACCTAAAGGCTGCAATTCATTCATATTCAATACAATACCGTTTTTTTTAAAGAGAAAACCTCACTGCTTCAGTTGATGCACACAAGATCTGAGTTACATTGTTCTGATGATTGGAAAATTCAAATGTCTTTTTTTCGTTACTTAGCTTGTGGGTACACAGCTTCCATTGGTATTTTGAGCTTAATCTCTGTTTTCTGTTGGAGAAAATTGTTCTGAAAGAGTACCATGTTAGATTTATTGAGTGACAACAATGTCTGGCAGGATCGCGAGTTTTATTCGGTGGGTGGCAAACCAGAGATCGTATAATAAATTCATTTACCCCATATCAACTTACCAAATACTATGGCAAGCTACATGCACTTCCATGCTATGCTAGATCTCTTGCATCCAGTACAGATTCACAGTCACCAGGACAAACTTCACATGAGGTTTAAGTTTAACCAATGCTAATATTAACTCTCTATATACCAACCACATGTTCCAGCTTTTGTATTTTATTTCTGTATGCTGCATGATATGTTCTGCTCACTTTTTATTTATAATTTTCACATGCTATGGTTTCAAATGTACCTCATTATTTGAATTGTCTCATCATTGTCCTGAATTTGAAGATTTATCCCAAGGATCAGGACAATCTAATGCTCCAACAATCTGATGAAATTTGTTTTTCCTGTCTTATTTCATGTTACATTCAACAACAAATTTGTTACCTCAATTAAAATGCCTTTTCCTATTGTATCCTTCCTGCAGCATACAAGAAAAGACATATCTACAGTTGAGGATCCCTTTGACGCCCCCACATACAACATTCCAGAAAAGCCTGTGACTTTTGCAGAAGGAGCTTCATACAGTGTTATCATACTTGCAGGCCTTGGTATTGCAGCTCTTGCAGGATATGCAGTTTTTAAGGAGCTTATTTTTGAGCCCAAAGAGTAATTCAAGCTCCCTTGGCAAATATACTGTCTTGTTAAAAGCTGAATTTAGGTAATTGAGTTTGTTTTTTACTTAAATCCCATGATCTATTGTAGGTACAAGATTTTTGGAAAGGCTCTGGAAAGGGTTCAGAATGATAGTCAGGTTTGTCCAAAAGGCATGTTTTTCTTGTTGGGGTGCTCATTTTTTTTTTCATTCAAGTTTTAGTTATGTACAAGATTTTCATTCAGGTTTATCCCTGGACCCTTGGTCTTCTAAGGAAACCTAAGCTATGTACTGTTAGGATGCATCTACTTAGGGGTGCAAGTCAGGCGGGTTGGGTTGGGTTTATGATCAACCCAGGCCCAACCCTAAGATTTAGGCCTAAGGTCCGAGCCTGGACACTGAACCTGAGGTCAAGCCTGATCTTCCCAACTCGAGCCCAGCCTGTTCTACAATTATGCATGTATGTATGCATTTATGCAAATATGTATACATATATGCATGTATGTGTGTAAATATGTATACAAATATGTATATATACATGTAAATACATATCTATATATGTATATATGAATGTGTATAGTCGGGCCGGGTTAGGGCTACTAAGGGCTAGGCCCAGGCCCAGCCCGAATTTTTGGGCTGATCCCAGCCCAAGGACAAAAGATCCAAGCCCAGCCCATGTAAAATTTTCGGCTGGGTTGGTTCATGCTTGGGTTGGGCCTGCCCCAGTTGCACCCCTACATCTACTAATATATGGTTGACCATTCTCATGTAAAAGGAATGGCAAGACCTCATTTATCATATTGCATGTTGCCTTGCCCTAATGCAAGCTTTCCCATTTCCCAGTTTGCATCAAAAAACATGTTTGCTCTGTGCTTTTAGATTGTTGTAGGCTATATTTTCGGTTCACCCATAGGGAATGTTAGATCCTTCAGGTCTTACATAATGTAAGTCTCTAAATAGCACAGATTGACCTGTGGCATGCATAGTGAGATTTCTAGCAGCCACAGCGTGGACCCTATATAGGATCAATCATCAATGTTTTAAAAAGCATGAGATCTTTATGCCTTTAGGCTTTCCTTGAGGTTAGGCTTAAGGAAAATACCCTGTGATTTTATGCCAAGAACATGTATTGCATACATTAATGGGTTGTCTTCTAAGGAACGATGCCAAGAACATGTATTGCATACATTAAATGGGTTGTCTTCTAAGGGACGAGTTAAATATCAGTTCTAAGATCTCTGGGTGTTTTTTTTTTTATTGTGCAGATATTTATGGTTTTCAACTCTCATATAAGGTTTTGATTTACATTAAGAGCTTTCTAATTATGCAGACTGATTTATGAAAAGCTTTTACTACCTTTAGACCTTGCTTTTATGATGGGTAATTCATTTGTGTGTTATTTTATAAAAGTGTACTCCTTTGTTTCATAGTTCTGCACTTATTCTCAACATTTAGTTCTTGTTTTTCCTCGAAATAATGAGTCCTCATGAGGCTTATGTTTCACTCTCACGCATTAGAAAGTCATGGTGCTTTGCTTCATGTCCCTGCATTTTAAAATATTGCATGGGATATCTTCTGGAAGAGAGAGAATCTGGATTTGACTGTTAGGTTGCTATCAATCATTCCATTCTTTTCTTCAGGAAAAAAGATCCGTGGTAAATGGTATGAAACGAAAAGGAGACTATTGTCAATATATTGGGCTCAAATTTAATGTATGATTAACTAGGCCACATCTTGTTATCTATGTCTATTCCACTTGTGCTGCTATGGAATTCCACATTATATGATCAATACTAGGGTCCATTACTTTGTGCAATAGTAAAATCTCAGGATGACAAGCGTGTCTGTGAGAGCATGGGTTTGGGTTTGAGAGAAGCCACTTTATAAAAAAGGCGAAAGGCTTGTCTGTATCCAGGTTTCTGCCTCCGAAGACCATGTTGCTTCATACAAGCTATTTGGTGCCATTTTCTGAAGCTGTTCCGGATGCAATGGATTGTACAACCTAACTTACCTACCTTATTTTCATGGCTCATTTGGGAGGGCTTCAGCATTGATTAAGTTACATAAGCGTGTTTTTGGATTTTTGGGTTTTTCACTAAACATGGCTTCACGGGTTTTCATGTGGGGCCTACCTTGCAACACCAGATGCCACCATGAAATCCCTCTAAAATGGGCACTCATGCTGGAGATGTGGTGCTTTTTCCATCTATGGTAAACTTCTTTGGAAGTCGGTAACTGGCTGCCATTTGCTGGTCGGTTTGGAAAGAAAAAGAAACAGCTAGATATTTAAGGAAGTCTGCACCTGTGGAGGAGGTGAAAAGAAAGGCTGAATGCAACATTATGGTACATTGGTATGGGCTTGGGTTTTAAAGCAGTACCACGGAACCAAGTCAATCTATAGGGACCATTAGACTAGCTTATTATTTCTACTTAATACTTGTATTTTTGTGATATCTTTTTGGTGTACAGATTCAGGTGGTGTTTGGAATCGTGGGCATTTATTGAATAAGTGCTGCCATCGGGGGCATCTTCCTTCAGCATTTCCCTCATTATGTGAATCCGTACGCATAGAGACTTGCAAAAGCAAGCATTGATTTATGTGGGCACACCTACCGTTGGGGGAAGCTTATTGTAGCGCTTCCGCCAATGGGTAGGCATTTATTCACTGTTTTGTTGATGTGGTGCCTAAGTGTCAATAAATGGGTTCATTATTGCTTTTCTTGGTTTTGCAAATAAATCAAGTATAAACGTGTAATGAATAAATGCCCACGGTTCCAAATACATACTCAGAGGAAACAGAGTAAATATGAGCAGAAAATACACTATGCTCCACCATATATGTTTTTGCGAGGGAATCCCTCCCTCATAGTAATACTAATTTACCATTTATCAATAAAAAAAAAAAATGACCATGGGTATAGGATCATCATTGGGTAATGGCCATTTTATCATCAATTATAACTGCAACTTGTAAATATTCATATGGCCTATATGTTGGATGTTAACTTTTTGCCTTCAAATGCATAATTTTCTTGTTCACATGGTTCCAATATTTCTCTCATCAGGTTAGAGTGAGGATTGGATCTCCGGTTACAGGTTATGGTTCAGAAAGCAGAAACCGTGCTGCTCGCCAACGAATTCCTAATAGAATATGGACTGATGAAGATGGTGTAGAGCATGTTGAGGTAACTCTTAACTAAAACTTTCCATCATGGCATCTATTTAGTTTCGTCAGTCAAATCTTTTGTAGTAATTTGTGTTTAAGATTTGAGTTTTAGTCAATCTCTAATTAAATGCATGCAAGGTTAACTTCTATATTCGTGGACCCCATGGAGCTGGAAAGGTTTACACTGAGATGTTCAAAGACAAAGTCGATAAGCAGTGGAAGTTCACATACCTTATTGTTGAGATCAAATCCCCTTCACCCGCACAGTTGATGCTGGAATCTTACGTCCCGGCTTGAGATGTTGAGGGAAGAATCTTTTACTTTGATCATGTGAGTTTTTGGTGCCCAAAACTTGCTAGTTTCGAGAGTTTTATTGGTACTTATACAGAGGAAGTATGATCTCATTGAGGTTGCAGGCTTTATCTTGCACCTCCTCAACTTGTTACAGGGCTATTCTAATTATTAATAATAATTAAAATAACTTGTTACAGGGCAATCTTTTCTTCATTTTCCCGGTAATTGTGGAATGTATTCATGAGGGAGGAGATATTAGCTTTCCAAGTGATATCCTCCTCTTGGTTAATACTATTGGTATTTGATCAGACTAGTTTTCTTCATGCAAGAGTTACTCTCCTAGGTTTGCTTGCAAAGTCAGGTTTCTGTGCGTGTAGAGTATTTTACTTTTTCTGTTGGGCCCCAACCCAAGGTTCAAAATATCGATATGCCGATAGGGGTGTATCGGGCGAATTGATACTTTTTTTTTTTTTTCAAAACTGATTCAGGGGGGTTGGTTTAGGGCTCTTCAACCCCCTGAACCGGTCAGACCCCTGATACACCCACTGTAGGGGCATATCAGGGAGGTCCTGGAATGATACGTATCGACCCGTATCGGCCTATACGTGTCAATACTTTGACCCCCACCACCCAAAAAACAAAAATACAAACTATTGGTCGTTTTTATCCCCCGACTCCAATAATTCGGAGACTTAAAATTCAAATTGGTTTCGGTATTTTTTTTAATGGGAATTTGATCTAATTCTATCAATTAATCCCAATCCACCAATCCGGTTAAGGGTGATCTGAAATCGAGTGAATATGGATTGCACCCTTTTTCCGGTCCGGTAGAATACGATTTGGTTCTATTGAAATGTATATGCTTACAATTTATATTCTTATACTAGCAAAGTTGGGTTGCAACTTTGTGGATGTTGTGTTTTTACCAAATCCATTGATTCAAGTTTCATAAAGTTTGTTTGACGTTATAATATGTTATTGCACCTGCTGGCCCAAGTTGCTAATTATTTGACCTGCAACCTCAGGGTACATGTACACCGAATTCCATTAGGCTCAGTTTGGAAGGAGTATAAATATGTAGAGTGCAAAATTTTACATTTTGTCTTATTTTGTATGTATTTGTACTGTACATATTTGTATTTGCACTCTTTCCAAATTGAGCCTTAGTCTGCGTTTGGAAACAACGCAAATGGAGTGTAAATCCCAATTTAGGGTAAATTTGCACTCTAGTTCACTTTTGCAGGTGTTTGGCAACATTACATTTATGCATTGACAAATGATAGACTAATGCATATTTATATTGATAATAAGATGTAAAAGTACATCAATAAAAAGAAGTAAATTTGCATTCAAGTGAGATTTTGATAAAAGAAAAAGTATATGCTTTATTGGAATTCATGTTTGCATCCATTACAGCTAAAAGTTTGTTTGGTAAGAAGGTAAATTTGTTGGTGCAAAACTAACCCAATTTTATAATTTATATGAACCATTTTACACTCTACATATTTGTATTCACACTTATTTGCATCATTTCCAAATGCTGCCTTGAGGAAGAATTGTGATTCTCTCTCTTTCTCCATCTGTCTTCCTCCTCTTCTCATCTCTCCCCTGTTAGGTTGTTCAAACTTCAAACTAGAATCGCATATTTCAAAATTTTAAAGAATAATGGACATTTTTGTCCTTTATGTTTTTTTTTTTATCTATTAGAATTAACATTTGAAAAGTCAACAATGTATATAAGTAGGTTTTGAAAATATAGGGTATGTAAAAGTAGTTTTCTCAAGCCTCAGAGTATATACAATTAATTATCCCAATTTATTTTCAATGTATTTTGTTATTCTTGATATACAATATCAAACTTATTTTTACATCATTTTGCTAATATAATGTTTTGCTTATTTGAGTCTAATATATTAATGCCAGTCAACATCTCATTGCAACCTGAATTTGATTCGCTGATGATAAGATTGGATTCGTATCCGTACATTAGTGGATTAAATTTGGATTTACCTTATATTGATTTGATTTTATTCCTTTGAAGCCCTAATTAAATTGATCCATCGGCGTTGTTCACATTGTACGCTTTTACATTTTGAAAAACAAATAAGGAGCATTTTTTTCTAAAAATTTGCAGTTCACATTTTTTATGTTTTTTTTTCAAAAAAATATATCTTTATTAAGAAGAGCAAGGTTCAAAATTTCATTACATATCGGGGTGTATTATATCATATCGGCCCACCTTCATAAACTGAATATTTGGTATTTAATGTTTTTAATATTTTTAGTGGGTAGGCCTTGCTAAGACCAGCCCCTGTAAGTTTTTGAAAGAAAAAAAAAAAAAACTAAAAGAAAGGGAGCAACTGAGTCAAACTTTATACATATGCACGTGATTTGATACTTAGAAACATGACTAAAGGATTGAGGGTACATTGCATGATTTTTTTAGGCCCAAAACAGACAATTTCATTCAGCATGAGATAGAAAAATGGAAAATCTATAATATCGGGAAAACATGGTACCAGAAGCATGGTTTAAAATATCGATATGCCTAATACGTCAATAGGGGCCCGATACTATCGGTACTTTTTTTATTTATTTTAATTTTTTTTTCAAAACCGGTTCAGGGGGACCAGTTTAAGGCTCCTCCACCCCCTAAACTGGTCAGAACCACGATACACCTCTATAGGGGCGTATTGGGGAGCTCCTGAAACGATACATATATGTGTTGATACTTTGAATCTTGACTGAAAGATCTTTGACCAGTCAAAGCACCCCTTGATTTTTTATGAATACCACCTGATTGATACCTCTTTTATGATACAGGTTGATTGGTGTAAGTTTTTCTGGTATCATGTCTTTCCAATATCATAATTGAACCTTAAAAAAATACTAGCCTTGGAACATGCATGAGTTACAAGTTTACATCTCCATGGAATTATTTATTTATTTATTATTTTTTTGAGAGCCAAGGCTAAAAGCATATTTCATTCAATGAAGAAACTTGTCATCTACAAAGAATTGGCAATGGTGCCAAGCAAAAGAGCTTAGTTAGATACAACTTACAAAAAATAAAATACACGATAGTAGTGGATAAACGAGAAGATAAAGAACTTCTGCAATCAACAAACAATGAAGTAAAAATCAGTAATAAAAGGACCAAATCTAGCACATCTCCATCCACCAAAACTAAGGCTGCATTAGGAAGCGATGTAAATATTTATGTTGGTTTGGTTTTGTTGGCGTTTGGAAGGAGTGTAAATCAAGATCAATGTTAAACTCCACTCTGGTTTAGATTTGTCAGCGTTTGGATGGAGTAGAGTTTTATGTCATAAATCGATGCACAACCTCATCAAAAGTAAAGTTTTACATCAACTATCGCTGTAAATACATCGATAGATTCGATGTAAAACTCCACACTTTTTGAATTCATACTTTTCGAAATTAACAATCACTTTTCTATGGTTTGATGTAAAAAATCATTGATGTACTTTTACACTGATGAGGTTTTACATCAATTCCAAACACAACCTAAGAGACAAATGACAGTAGATACTCCTGAAGTCTTGAATGAAAGCACAAAGTGGCGGTAATGGCACAATTTAAGAAAGGCCACAAAGAAGGAAAAACCCCAAAGGGGCCACAAAATTTGCAGCAAATTTGTAGCAACTGCCACCAAAAACTACACTCACCAATGAAATTGTAGTCGAAATAGACCATGGCAGTTGAGATGAAAATAGTGAGCACTGCCACCACCCAACATAGGATCAATGGGAAGGCAGATAGAACAGGGATAGAGAAGATTGGGTTCAAGATAATACTGAATGCCTTTGATTGATTATCTCAGGTTAAAGAGGATTTATATACAAGGCTGTAAGTTAAGATAGAGATCAAAGGACTCTATCATTTGGGATAGAGTTAGATAGAGTTCTAGATGTACAATACAATAAGAGGATAAACCTTATCATACATGGTTCCTTACGTGCATGGCTGAGATAGCCATTGCATGAGTTTGCATGAGTCACGTTACGTGAAACACGGACGTGACTCTAACATGCCCCCTCAAGCGTTGCCATACTCGTTAAGGAGGGCTTGTCATGTAAGAATGTGAAGCTCTGAACATGTAGAGGTTTGGTGAAAATGTCAGATGTTTGATCAACGGTGGTGAGAAAGTGGACTTCAAGCAGGCGGCGTTGAACCTTATCCCAAGCAAAATGAAAGTCCAGACGTGTTTGCTACGTGAGTGATGAATAGGATTAGAGGCCAGGTATGTAGCATCTATGTTGTCACACCACAAAACTAGAGAGGAGACCGGAGGTAGGCCCATTTCATGAAGGAGCATCTGAAGCCAAGTGAGCTCAGTTGTAAGGAGGGTGAGGGACCGATACTCTGCTTCCGTACTCAATCTAGACACAGTGGACTACTTCTTGGAGGACCAAGAAGTGAGGTTGGGCCCATAGTAGATGCAATAGCCTCCCTGAGAACGGCGGTCATCTAAACACTTGGCCCAATCAGAGTCACTGTAGCCATGAAGTTGAGTGGATTGAGAGTGATGAATGTGAAGGCCCAGAGTGTGAGTATGCTTTATATACCAAGAATGTGCTTCACAGCGGCCCAATGATTAATTGTGGGTTTAGACATGTACTATGCAACTTTGTTGATTGAGAAGGCCAAGCCTGGACAGGTTACAGTCAGATACTATAAAGCACCAACAGTGCTACGGTAGAGAGTAGGGTCATCGAACACTTTCGAGTCTTCAGCAGAGAGTTTAATATTGGCTACCATGGGAGTGGTGCAAGGCTTTGCATATGCCACTTTGGTGTACTAAAGAAGGTCCAGAGCATACTTGGACTGAGATAAAAGAATGCCATCAGATGTGGGCTTGGACTCCAGTCCAAGGAAGAAATGAAGAGGCCCAAGGTCCCGTATGGAGAATTCAGAGGAGAGAGCTTAAGTGAAAGAGTCAACGCGTACTGGGTTGGACCTAGTGACAATGGTGTCATCGACATAAATGAGTATCAGAGTGATGTCCTGAGGTGTGTGATGGATAAATAGCGATGCATCTGCTTTGGACTCAGTGAAATCATGAGTAGTTAAGAAATTGTGTAGACTAGTGAACCAAGCCCGTGGAGCCTGCTGTAAAGCATAGAGAGACTGGTGTAACTTGCACATGTGGTTAGGAAAGGAGGGGTGTTGGAAACCAGGTGGTTGGCTCATGTAAACTTCATTCAAGTAGTTGTGGAGGAATGCATTGTTAACATCCAACTGGCGAGTGGACCAAGATTTGGATGTGGCAATAGAGAGGACCAGTCGAATTGTTGAAGGCTTAACAACAAGGCTGAAGGTGTCAGTAAAGTCAATACCTTCCTATTGGTGATACCCTTGGCAACTAAACGGGTTTTGTATCGTTTGGTGGTGCCATCAGCACAACGCTTGATCTTGTAAACCCAACGACAACGCACAATGTTTTTATCAGGGGGTGGTGGTACAAGGGACCAAGTCTAGTTCTGGACAAGAGCAGTGAACTCACTGTTCATAGCATGATGCCAGTTGGGATCATGGGCAGCCTGTGTGTAGCAAGTGTGTTCAATCTCAGTGGTGGTGGAGGCTAATGCGTATCTGGGGTTTGGCTTGAAGACCCCAGATTTGGATTTGGTTTGCATGATGTGAGAAGAGGCTGAAGTGGGGACCAAAGGCGCCAGTGTGTCAGCACTAGTAGGATGGGAGCAGGCAGATCTAAGAATAGTGGTGGGCTGTGTAGTGGGCTGGGCCGCTGGAGAAGGTGGAAGGGCTTACGGAGGTGCGATGGGAACGGGCAGATCTGCGGGCTGAGTGGTGGGCTGATGGGCCAAGTGTGAATGTGCAGCGGATAGATGGGCATGTGAGGGAGCGGTGATGCCAAGTGGGCAGATGGGCCTTTGACTGTGCAACAATGTCCGAAGTGGAAGAATTGTTGGTGGGCTGAAGAGAGGGGTTAGTACCGGTGATGGGCCCAATATGGAGGGAGAAGATGTTGATGGAGTATTTGTATGATGAGAGCTCTGAGAAAAACCAGCACTATCGGAGAAGGAACTTTCATCAAAGGTTACATCATCTGAAATGTAGAGGTGGCTAGTGGGCTTATGCAGGTAGCGATACCCCTTATGGCAAGAACTGTATCCGAGAAAAGTGCTGAATAGGCTATGGTAATCAAACTTCTGCTTGTTGTAAGGGCATAGGTTGGGATAGAAATTACAACAAAAAACATGAAGGTGGCTATAATCTGGGGGACGTCTAAATAGCAACTCTGGCCAAGGTTGGAGGCTAGAATGCAATTAATTAGAAACACCGAAGTATCAAAAGCCTCATGCCAGAAGTTGTGGTGGAGATGAGCATTATCAAGAAGTGTCAAGCCCGTATCGACAATGTGGCGATGCTTACATTCAGCAACCCCATTTTGAGCATGTGTATGAGGGCAGCTGAAACGATATAGAATGCCATGGGTCTACAAATATGATTTGAACTTGCGGTATTCACCTCCTTCATTAGTGTGTAAAATTTTAAAAGGTCGATTCAATTGTTTTTCAATCATAGTATGAAAATGAATAAAAGTAGTAGGTAAGGCTTTAGACTTTGTGAACAAGGGAAAAATCCATGTAAAATGACTAAACGCATCAATAAATTCAATATAATAGCGATGACCAGTAGTGGTGGGTACTAGAGAAGGCCCCCATAAATCAGAGTAAATAACATCTAGAGGAGAAGACAAACCGATTGATGAAGGAGGGTGAGGTAGATGGTGAGATTTGCCGCGGGCGCATGAAGTGCAGAAGACTGAACTGGACTTAGTGGTAATTGGCAAGTTGTGCTGTTGGAGAATGTGTTGGACAACGCGGTGCTGAGGATGACCAAGATGCTTGTGCCAGCCATCAACTGTAGTACGAACTCCCAAGAGAGCCACAAGTTCCTTATTGGAGCTGCTAGATGGAGAGACAGAGAGCTGATAAAGACCATCCTTAGTCGGTCTGAAAAGAAGAGGAGTCCCCCAGTATTTGTCCTTCACAATGAAACTAGAATCACCAAATTCAAAAATGACGCCATTATCACAACAAAATTGGCAAACTGACAACAAATTCTTAGTGGTGGCAGGCACATGTAGAATATTATTTAAATGCAAAGTACGAGAGGGCATATGAAGAGAGGTGTGACCGATATGTTTAATATCCAAACCTGCCCCATTACCCATAGCAATCTTGTCAGTGCCGATGTAGTCAGAACGGAAAGAGAGGTTGCCCAGATTTGCTGTTAGGTGATTTGTGGCACCAGTGTTTGGATACCAATCACTACCTGAGGAGTCGGTGGTGTCAGCCGCAACAAGGGCCTTAGATTGATTGGTATTGTCGGTCGCTTGAAAACTAAGATCAAATCGATGGAAACAAGAGAGGTCAGAATGGCCGACCTTGCCGCAGACTTGGCAAGTAACTTTTGGTTGTGACTGGGTGTTGCCATAGTTATGACCCTTACCTCAGCCATGTGAAGGTGGAGTGCCACCACGCCCACCACGAGAGGAGTTTGGTGGTCAAGTTCCTGGTTTGTGCACTATTGAGTTGGCGGAGAGAGGTGAGTCTGAAAGAGCTGAATGCTGGCGATCTAGCCTATGTTCGTACTGGAGTAAGAGACTGTGGAGTTCTTCAATGGAGAGAGGATCATGGTGGGTTGTAATAGCTATGACTAGAGGGTTGTAGTCTGGTCCCAAGCCTCTTGTGGTGTGGATAATGATGTCGTCGGAGTAACGACCATGTCCAACAGCTTCAAGAGCATCGGTGAGGCTTTTGATCCGCTGGAGATACTCAGTCATGGTCTTCGATCCTTTATGGAGGTGGTGAAGGTCATTCTTCAGCTGCATGATTCGAGCTCCGGAGGGAGAGAAATACACTCGAGTTAGAGTTGTCCAGGCTTCATGGGTGGTGCAGTAGTCGATGACCTGAGCCAATGCATTTTCAGTTAGAGTTGCAAGAACCCAACTGAGCAGCACCTTGTCCTGAACTTGCCAGGAAATGAACTCCAGGTTCACGGTTTTGATGTCAAAGATGGAATCATCAAGGTACTATGGTGGACAAATGTTGGAGCCATCAAGATAGTCGAACAGTCCAAGCCCTTTGAGCATGGGTTGGTACTGAGCTTTTCATAGGAGATAGTTATGTTTGTCGAGTTTGACAGAGATGAGGTTGGCGAGGTTACCAAAGGGTGAAGGGAAATGAGAGGAAATAGAGGATGAGTTTCTGGCCATTGCTCTGATACCAAGATAGAACAGGGAGAGAGAAGATTGGGTTCAAGATAATATTGAATGCCCTTGATTGATTATCTTAGGTTAAAGAGGATTTATATACAAGGCTGATAGTTAGGATAGAGATCAAAGGACTATCGTTTGGGATAGAGTTAGATAGAGTTCTAGATGTACAATACAATCAAAGGATAAATTGTTAGACAGTTTTGTATGCCCTTAGCTTCAATCAGAATGATGTACTTTATGAGTTTATTGTAAATGAATAAAGATACATATTTGATTCATGTTCCCTTGGTATGTTTCTGTGTAATACCCTTAAACTGGACACTTAATGAGACTCGTGTTAGTTTAGAATGTTCACAGCCAGTGGGTCGGTCTGGGGAGACCTATCCTAACAAGGCTGACACTGTGGTGCCACCAAGTCGGTTGGGGTGGCCTGTCTCAGCTGCCAGGGTGAGACCCTAGGCACATACAGTGTAGGATTAATTGAATCTTTGAACTGGACCAGATTTCCAGTGTTGCCCTGGACCTTGGAGATTGATGGGCAAAACTGGAAAGTTACACCCGACCCCTAGACTCGATTATGATACTGCACTAGGTGTCGGATTGGGCTATCTTTGATGTACCAATCAGTGAGATCCTTAGCGGGGGTCAAAACCTGGGTATGTTGGGACAGTCCGAGAATTCATCTGAGTGGGTGATCATAGTGACAGGATCAGCCCCTTTGTCGGACAAAGGTAATGATCAGGGATGCACTCTCACTGATGGAAACCAAGACTGCCGGTAGCCGATTTCAACCGTTGAGATTTGTTTTGCAAATATATTTTATATAGGATATAAAAGTATATATATTATGGTTTCTAAAATGTTTGCAAAAGGTTTTAATTCCCGGGATCCACATAAGTGGAGAGTGCAACACTGTTCCTTGCAGCCGAGGGAGAGGTCCTCTCTTGTCGAGCAGTGTATGATCATTATGGGCTGAGAGGTTAAGTGTAAGACCATTGAGGATAACACCTAATGGGCTAATCTTGCATCTGCCCACAGTCCCTAGGTGTTACAAGGTGGCTTGGCCCAGGGACCACTTAGTGTAAGTGTTGGGCCCATAGAGCCCATTTGATGGGTTTTCAAGGGGTACACTGTCTTCAACAGTGCATTCGGCCAGGCCTTGTAACAAAGGCTGGGTTGAACCCATGTGGCTGATGTGTAGATCAATGCTTGGGTCCCACGCCATACAAGGAAGCCCAACTGGGCAGCAATTTGGAAGGTTTTTGAGTACATAGCCTTAAATGGGCCTTAAGCCCATTTCGAACTGGGCTGATTTGATCAGTCATTTAAAGGGGGCGAATTCTGAAGTGGGTCAGCTAAAAGGATTGGGCTTAGACCCTATCCACTCAGAGAGTCCAAGATCTAAATAAGATTTAGATCTGGAAACCTCCTAATTAGATTAGGAGACAGCTGATCTGATCTGCAGATAAGATAAGGATTATCCCTTATCACTAAGGGACTTCTAACCCAAATATGATTTGGATTAGCAACTCCTAATCTGATTAGGAGCTAATCCCTTTAAGATTATAAAAGGGGAAGGGGGCGGCAGCCTTGAAGAATAGAAACAACAACATCAATAGCATTCTTCTCTTTAAAAAAAGAGAGATTGAGAGATTTCCTGCATACTGCGAATTCTTTTCTGCCGCCACCTTCCTGCCATTGCCATTCCTTCAGTTCGATCTCCAGTTCTTGGGAGCAATCAAGATTGGATCTTGATTTCAATCTTTTGGGAAAAGATTGGTTGGAGCTGTACTCACAAGCCGTCCAGTTGATTCTTGTGAAGGGTCAAGTTCTTTTGAAGAACGTTGCTGATTCTGCTCCATCCTGCACTGCGCCATCTTCAGTGGGAGCAGTCTTTGGATCCTTCCTTGGGCGTGAACACCTCCATTGGGAGATAGTATTTCTCCGTATCAGGTATAATCCTCTCCCACTCCTTTTGGTTCAGTTTATGGTTCAAGATTGATCCTTGAAAATATGATTTTCTAAATAAGGAATACGATTCCCAGTTGAAGGGAGAGAAAAATTTTTGAAATTCGCCCCTTATTCCGCAATCTTTGGGCATCCATAGGATGGATCTCTCATCCCTTCATAAACCTCATACATGGTTCCTAACGTGCATGACTAAGATAGCCATTGCATGATTTTGCATGAGTCATGTTACGTGAAACACGGATGTGACTCTAACAAAGGCAACCCCCCTACACCAAAATCCTTGCACAAAAGAGACCACAAACAAAAAAAAGGAGAATAACAATTGACGGGAGCGACAAGGAAGGGGTGGACAAATGGACAATGGGGGGAAACAACAGCGTGGATTAACTGGGAGGGAGAAAGAGGAGTACATAGGAGAAAAAGAAAGGGAAGGAAAAGGAAAAAGGAGGGGAGAAGAAAGAAGAAGAGAGAGAAGAAGAGAAGGAAAAAGGGGGGAGGGGGACTCCCCAAAGGGAGCTGCTCCAGATGAAAGGTCGTCAATGGAAGTTGGACAAAGAGAAGAAAGAACTCAAGAAAACCTCAAGAGGAAGATTCTCTTTAAACAGAGAGAAGAAAAAACTTGAGAAAACCTCGAGAGGAAGGCTAACACCCCACAAGAGCACAACTGAATTGAGTTGAAATTAATACAGAGATTTTGGAAGGAACTGAATTACTACAAAATTAAAAGTAACTAATTAACTCCTGCAATCTGTAATAGGAGTGAGCAAATGGGTTGGTTCTTGGTAGGGCCAATTCCAATAGGTTCTCGAGTAGGGTCAGGTTCCAAATTCTTGGAACCCACTTAGGCCATTTCCATGGTATGGGGGGTTTCCCCCTACTCAAGCCAACCCAGAGAACAAGCCTTGATTGGCCTTGTTGAACCAAAATTACCCGACCTTGGAATTGAACCTGATTAAACTTAATAGAGCTGGCCTTGGTGGAACTGAAATTAACTACCCATGCTTAGACTAAACCTGCCTTAAAATAAATTCCAAAATAGTTCAAAGATGTCATAAGGAATTGAACCCAATCACTCATGGTTACAATAATCATAATCTCACATAGCCACTAAGCCACTTGAGTGAATTGATAATTTTTCTTCAATTTAATATTTGGATGTGTATAATAAATAATGCAAATCAATGAAGGGAAAATTACTCAATTAAGCAATACATATAATGTTATTAAAATTTCTCTAAAAAAACAATGTTATTAAATTAGTTTCCATTCAATTATTGTACCACTCAAGGGGCTTAACATTATGTGGCCCATTTATACCCAAAGGCTATCTTTGGTTGCAGTATAATTTTATTTGCACTAGTACAAATGCATGGGAGTGCAAATGAAAAAAAAATGCAAAGTTTCATTTAATTTTGTTTTGGGTTTTACTTTATTCTGCTTCATGTCATAATTTACTACATTTGCAATGCAATCAAACAAAATAAGCTAAAATTTGAAATAAGAATAGATCAGAATTTACACTGTCACAATTTTGGATCAGTGCAAATTCATTTGTATTGCAACCAAACACAGCCAAAAGTGTTGGATTTAGGATTCGATTGACAATATCAACCATTAAAAAGTTATTTATTTATATATTTATTGAAAATTTGAAGAAACAAAAAGTCAGTTTATTCAAAATGAAAACTAAGTGCCCCTTTGGGAGGGTTTTTCACATATTGGCTTCTAAAATTGCAAGGTAGGCTCCGCATAGAAGGGAGTGAAGCTATGTTTGGTGAAAAAAGAAATACTTACACTGAGTTAGAAATTGACTTTCTGGTGAAGCTATGTTTGAAGAGGTGAAACTATGTTTGAATTCTTCGAAGCAGCTCAGTCAATGCAGCTAAATCAACGTTGAAGCCCTCCCAACAGGCCCTAAGTTGGTTAAGATGTTTTGGAACTTGCTTTCATGGTTTTGAAGTTAAAAAATGGTAAATTGATAAAATCTCCCCTAAAGTTTCTAGTTATTGTTGAAACCTCCCCTGAAGTTTGACAATTGCAATCACCTCCCCTGAACTTTGTGATATAGTTGTAAGTAGATTCCATTTTATTAAAATCCTCTAAGAGGCATGAAAATGTCCAAAATACCCATATAATTACTTTTACCCAAAATGTTTATTTTCAAATTTTCTCTTCTATGAATAGCTAGCCCAAACCCTTCCAACCTCTTTTTTGAAATTGATTTGTTTTTCAATTTTGCCTTTTGTATCAATCTTTCGAAAGTAAACTACAACTTTAAATTCTCTTTTTTTTTATTGTTATTGTTTTTTTTTGTAGAAACCTGCCTCAATAGTAATTTATGGGTATTTTGGACATTTTTCACTTCAGTGGAAGTGATTGCAATTATCTAACTTAAGGAGAGGTTTTAATAACAGTCAAAAACTTTAGGAAAGATTTCAGCAATTTACCCAATAAAAAGCTCCTGATTTTTGAATCCAGTGTTTTTTAGCATAGATTTTTCCTTGTGATATTGTTAAACTCTTTTATGGAGTGATTTGCACACATTAGATCAATTTTTTGATAAAAAGGACATACCCCTAATCTCTCTCCAAATAATGTGCTAAATATCAAAATCATCCATTTTGTCTTACATGATATTCAACAAATTAACGGTACCAGCTGATTTCCCCCTTTGTCTTCTTCTTGATAAAATGGCCCACGGGCCTACCGTTAAACTTTCTCCTGCCAAACTTATTTATACATAAGAGCTTGTTGTAGTCCGTTGTTGACCTAGATAGGTTGGATCATTAATCTATCCGATCTGGTGGTCAGGTCACAGGTTATACATTAAATATGTATAAACTTTTGGAAGTTATAATTTTATGTTCCAATATTCAATTGGCGATTGAGATAATCTTTGTTTTCTTTTTTTTTTTTATTATAGCTGGTAAGGGCAACTTTTGGGCCCTAATATCAATAAAAATAATATTTTTAATAAATTTTCAAAAATATATTAACTTTAAAAAATAATATCAATTAAAGACAAAAACATTGTTCATCTTCTTTCTCTTCCAATTCATTCATCAGTGCCACCACCCACTGCCGCCTCCAGCAATTTCCAGCAACACTTTCGCCATCTCTGCCCACCTCCGGCAACACTGGTCAATGACCCTGCCTCCGCCCACCTCCCGCAAGATCTATAACTATTGATTTTGTGATACTTGGACCTGATGAGGACTTGCAGATTGAAGAAACAGTGGTGGAAGGAGAAGACTTCCGAAAATATTCAAATAGAGAAATGATGTAGAAGGCTGATAAAATCAAGGTAATGGCAAGGTGTTGCTCCTCTGACAAATACATGATGGTACAGTGCCTAAAGCGAAAAAACCAAGTCGTGGTGGTAATTGGAGTCGATAGAAATGATCTGCAAGCAGTCAAAGAAGCTGATATTGGGATATATATATATATATATATATATATATATATATATATATATATATATATATGAGGACCCAATACACTCAAATGGAAATGGAAACATCAGACATCATCATTGCAGAAGGTAACTTCGATTCTGTAATAACTGTTTTGAACTGGGGAAGGTGCATTTACAGCAACATTCAAAAGTTCATCCAGTTCCAGCTCATAGTGAATGTTGCTAACCTAGTGATCAACTTCATTGCAGCTGTTTCTTCTAGTAGAGTCCCTTTAACGGCAATCCAGCTACTGTGGGTGAACCTGATCGTGGATGTATTCGGTGCCTTGGCACTAGCTGCAGAGCAGCCTACCGAGGAGTATTACTGTTGGCATTGCTCGAGGTGGGCGGAGATGGCGGAGGTAGGTAGAGGTGTTGCTGGGGGTTGTCAGAAGCGACGGCGGGCGGCGGCGCTGATGAATTGCAAGAAGAAGATGAAGAACAGTGTTTTTTCCCTTAATTGATATTATTTTTAAAAGTTAATCTATTTTTAAAAATTTATTAAAAGTATTACTTTTATTGATATTAGGGCCCAAAAGTTGCCCTTATTCAACCATAATCCTTTTTTTATTTTGGATAATTTTTTAATATCTATATGACCCAAGCAGGTCAAATAGTTTTTAATATCTATATTTAATTTTGCATAACTTTTTCAACCCATCGTGGACCTGTCCAACTGAATTATTCAAACCATCATCCAGTTATGATTTCAAGCCCAATTCTATTAAAACCAGGGAATTGGTAAAAGAAACTATTGACTGGTCAAAAAGCTTCTGGTTTGGGTGGTTGGACCAAGGTTCAAAGTATCGACACGTATGGCCTGTATCGGCCGATACGTATCGTTCCGGGACCCCCCCGATATGCCCCTACAGTGGGTGTGTTGGGGGTCTGACCGGTTCAGGGTGTGGAGGAGGCCTAAATCGGCTCCCCTGAACTAGTTGCAAAAAAAAAAAAAAGTACTAAAAGCTGTATCGATTCACCCGATACGCCCATGCCGGCGTATCGGGCGTATCGATATTTTGAACCTTGGGTTGGACAATTGGCCCATTCACCCGAGTGGTCGGGTCATGGGTTGCACACTAAATGTGTGTGAAAACTTCCGGAGACCATAACTTTACATTATGATGTCCGATTGGGGTGATTTATTTTTTATTTTTTTCAAAATCCATGTCCCAATGTGCCTTAGGTTCCTTGCCATGCTATTTTTCAAAAAAAAAAAAAAAACTTCTTTTTGCTTCAAATCGTAATTCTTAGTATTTTTTATAAATAAAAATTTAAAACTGAATTTAAAATATAAATTAAATATAAAGTAATTCATATATTGCATGTAGAATCATGGTTTTCGAATCGCCGTTGATCTGGATGGTCGGATCATTTGGCACGGGAACCGCCCAGGCAATCGATTCTGTTTTACCCCAAACCCGGTCTTTGGTTAAAACCGTTGAAAAAATCAACCCATTGACTCAGGCGGTCGAACTATCGACCCATCAAACCCGTTCAACGGTTTTTGACCATTTTTTTTTCAATTATTTTTTAATTTTTTTTGTCTGAACAGGCTATTCATTCGAACTGAATAGTCGAACCATCAATATAGAAACCGGTGACCAGAACGATTCCATTTCCACGTCATTTTTTAAAACCATATATAGAATATAGTTATATATATGTGTGTGTGTGTGTTTTGAATTTCTGGCATGGCATGGTCTAACCCACTCGAAACATAGTCAAACAGATGACCCATGATTCGGAGTGAAAAAACGGTCCGACCTCCGAGTCGATTTTTAAAACATTGGATATTGCTGTTCATGTCCACAAGACCACAAGTCTAGAATCGATTCTAGTACTTAAAGGGAAAAAGGAAAAGGAATAAAAGAAACCATTTTGGGCATCTTGGAAAGCTAAACGAAGTGGAAATGAAATTCTGAACAAGAATTTCGATTTATTTATATTGTTAGTTTTGAAAGTTCCCATTTCACTACTTTGTATCTATGGGTGTGTTTGAAGTTTCAACGACAAAGACTCCTAGTCCCGAGTTTGAGGTCTCTAAAGGGTACGAGATAAAATAGAGTATATCCTTTATGATGGTCACTATCAAGCAACCAGCTTTCTTATTCAGAACTGATTTGGACGGATAAACCAACCCAATCACATCTCAAGTTATGCGACCTGTGATCCATCTCTCCATTAATAAAAATGTGAATAGTAATCGTTCCATTGGTCAAAATAACCTGGTTTTAATTTTCAAAATTACCCCTCTACTTTCTATTTGCTTTACCCTTGTTTAAATTCTATTATTTTTTATCTTGAAAGCACTGATTTTTATTTCCAAAATTATCTTCACTATTTTACCCTTATAACTGTGTTTATTAGTTTGTTTTTCTTGAAAACCAATAAAAAAGTAGTGATCGATCAGAAAAATAGGTTTTTAGATGCTTGGCATTAATGGAGTTCCAAGTGTTTATGTGCTTCATTTCAATCATATTCAATCTTTTGTGGTTCACCCCAAGAAGTTTCAACAGCAATATATGTCAAAATTATAATCAATTAGGGTTATGATTTAACAGGTTTAGATTTATAAGTTTTTAAGCATTTTTTTTCTTTTGTCTTTTGGTTTAATTCTGTGTCTTTAACAGATTTACATTTACCTTCCTTTAGAAGGAACTTTTTCGACTGAGAGGTGGATGAGGTTATGAACCTGTTGACCTTTCTTCAGAATCAAGAGATGGATTTCAGCTCAGAGGATAAGTGGCAGTGGAAGTAGAATTCAGATGGTGTTTTCTCTGTCAAGTCTCTGGCTTCTAATCTCTGTAGAAGGGGTGTTTCTGATTTCCCCTGCCATCAGGTGTGGAATTCCATTAGCTCAACTAAATCTAACTTCCTAGTTTGGACTATGGCTCTAAATAAATGTCTGGCTAGAACTAACCTTGTGAGAAGGGGCATTCAGCTTTTGGACCTTTCATGCAGCTTGTGTGGGAGTATTGCTGAAACCACTGACCATTTGTGCATTCACTGCCCGTATTCTTCTCAGTTGTGGAATCATTTCTTCAGCTCTATGAACTTAAGTTGGGTCATGCCAAGTTCGGTTAAGGAACTGTTGGGTTGCTGGAAGCTTATGGGGTTGAACAAGAAAAAGAAGAGTGTATGGAAGACTATTCCTAATGTTGTTTTATATGGTCCATCTGGTCTGAGAGGAATAGAAGGATTTTCTGTAACAAGGCTTTAAGTTTGGAAGAGCTAATCCAGAAAGCAGTGGGCAAGTTAATTTCTTGGGTGTCAGTGTCTAAGGAATTCAGAAATTGTAATATGTATGCTATTTTTCTTTCTAGTTCTTGGTGGAATGTGTAATTGTTGATTTGGTCAATCAACCTTTTTGGGACTATTGATTTGCTTTTGTTATTTAATTATGACATCATTCGTTAACTCACTTACCCAAACGATTAGACCATTATGGTGTAAGTCAATTAGGTTGGGTTGAATTTAAGATTAACCCAGGCCCAACCCCAAGCATTGGATGTAAGGCTTCAGACAAAAGTCAAGCCTAATCTATTCAACTTGGGTGCAACCTCCAACTTGCATTGAAATTTGATGTCTTGGGTTAGTTTTGGACTTGGGTCTATCAATTAGCCCCACGACAAAATTTGTCATAAAATGTATGTATATAATCGTATATACATGCATGTATACAAATATGTGTTATATATGTATTTATGATTATATGTATATAATCAGGCTTAACTTTATCTACCTAAGGGATAGGCTTGGGCCCAACTCGAAAAATAAAAAAGCTCAAACTTTTGAACCTAAGCCTAGGCTCAAGTCGAGGACCAAAAATTGAAGTAGCCTATCTAAAATTATGAGCTAGGTTGATTCAAACTTGAGTTAAGCTCACCTAAGATAATTAATACCTTAATGAGAGGAAATTTAATGAAGTAGAAAGTAATAGTATTTTAAATTTCATTTTTTGCCTACATAGTTAAAGAGGGATTAAATAAATATGAATGTTTTAGTAAAAAAAAGTCTACAAATGAGACTTAATACCTTAAATATAGGATTTAATGAACATAATGAATTTAATAAAGGAAAATTTCCACTTTAGTATCCTGAACTTTGGGGGTAGTGTCAAGTTAGCACCCAAACTTTCAAATGTGTCACTGGAGTACCTAAACTTTCAAAAAGTGTCAAGTTGGTCCCTACCATTAACCGACCATCAGTTATTATTGAAAATGTCAAAACTACCCTTCAAAAGAAGACATTGTTTATTGTCTTATACCTTGAGACTGAATCCATTGAGGTGTTTGAGATTCTAGACTAATGAAGTCATTGTCTTCTACTTTTAGATCTGAAACACATTATTGTCTAGTTATTTCTTTGCTTTCATTTATTGTTTCTCTTTATCATATTTCATGTTTTTTCTCTCTTTTTCTTTGAAGATTACCAATTCAGTATCAAGGTAGAAGACAATGAACAGTGTTTTCTTTTGAATGGTAGGGACAAACTTGACACTTTTTGAAAGCTTAGATATTGCAGTGACACATTTGAAAGTTCGGGTACTAACTTAACCCTACCCCCAAAGTTCAAGGTAGTAAAGTAGAATTTTCCCTTTAATAAAAACCAATAGTTCAAATCATATTTTCCCCTCATAAATATAAGGAGACCAAATTCAAAGAGTAAGGGTATTTTAGTCAAAAAAATTCCAAAATCTAAACCTCATTCACACTTTTAATAATAGTATAGATATATCGAAAATAAATCCCTGATCATGTTTTAAGTCAGCTTTGTTTTCTTAACCTTATCAGTCAGTCCTACTCAATTCAGATTAAAGAAAGTGAAGTATGATTTAATTTTGAGACAAAGCTTTAATAATTAAATAAATCGGTACTAACGCAAGCACTCAAGAATCAACCAAGTGGCTACACCCAACTTGGTTAAAATCTATACCTAGTTGTGGTTAATCGTCCATTGGTTCAAATATCCCATGCATCACATAGGCACTAGTAATCTAAAAGGAAATAAAAAAAAAAAAAAGTAATAATTCTTTGTTATGAAAATGAAACCTTTCCATGGACGCTTATTCCCAAAACCTGTTGGTTCAGACAGGAATCAAATCAGAACTAGAATTAGTTTGAATGGAGTTCTCATTCCCAAGTGAGGGGGGAGGGAATAGACGTTCCTTCAAATGAGGGATTGCCATTTCACCAAGAATGAGAATCGGGTTCTATTCCATCCAACCAAAAGGTTAAGATTAGATTGGGTCATTCTGATTGTGATTCCAGACCCTATTCCCATGAATCAAATGGACTCTGAAAATCCAAAATACAAAGATGAGTACAAGACTGTTATGCTTTATTGGATGGACTGGATTAGTCCTTAGGGTCCCTCCAAATAGTTTGAACTTTGGAACCACAACTAGGGGTGTTTATAGGTCGGCTTAGTTCGGTTTCAGACTATTTGATCAACTGAATCGACCTAGGTGGGTTGGGGAGTTGGTCACCTGAAGCCAACCGACTATTATTGACAAAAGGCCAACTTAGGTTGATTGGTTTGGGTCAGTTTATCAGTTTGGTTGGTTGGTTTATAAAAATGCAGTTGTATTATTAAAAAATTAAATTTAATATATATATGGTCAAGTCGAGTCAGTTTTGATTGGAAGCCAACCCAATCTCTCAGGTCAGCATAGTAACTAAATCGAAACCGGCTGAAAATATTAGAAAACTGACCGATTTGAATCAAGTTAGGTTGGGTTAGTCGATTTGATCAGTTTCATCAGTTTAATTGACAGTCCTAACTCCTAACCACAACTTTGCTTCTCTAAAGTTTTCATTTGCTGTCTAAGCCCATTTGTCTGACCCAGCCCAAAGAATTTAGATGAATCCAGTCCAGTATTGGCAGCCCAAAAGTGAGTGGGCTGGAACTGGGCCTTCCTGAACTCCTAACACCGCCATCAGCCTAATCCATTCTCATTTCATGGAATTAGAAGAAACAAACGATTCTACCATTCAAATTTGAAAGATGATTGACAAATTCAACCAAATGGAGGTGATAAGATTAGACTCATAGGTGGAGAAGCCGGGTAGGGATCTGCTACCAACCAGGCGTTCCCAATACTGTTCCAACAAGCCGCTGCAGCCGCAAATTAGGAGAGTCCTGTCAATAAAATACGTTTCAACCCTCTATTAACATGATCTTATACTGTACATTTCATATATGACGGGTCCCATTTTTATGATGGATCCTAATCTGACAGTAAGATGTACGGTATTAAATCATGTTACTCCACTCTGCATATTTCATACATGATAGGTCCCACTTTTATGATGGATTCCCATGTCACAGTGAGATATGCGATGCTATATCAAGTTGGTAGGAGGTTGGAAGGTGTTTTATTGGCAGAATATGTCAACTCAAATTGAGAAATTGTACGACTGTAATTGCTTATTGAGTTATTGTGCCAGAGTTTGGAAGTGTTTGTTGGTAGCAGATCCGAACGTGGAGAAGCTACTTATTTGACTTCTCTTGGAGAAATGCCCAGTCCATTCCTTACGCTGGTGCCCACTTCTTGGTTCCTTCATCTCTTCCACCTGTAAAAAGTCGTATATGTATAATGTGAGCCAGCTTGGTCCGATACAATTTAGGGTTAGGGTTCAGAATTGTTGGAACTTCAAGTTATCGTGGAATCGAGGGGTAATAGAGAAGGAGAGAGCGGTGGCGTGGTGAAGTCCGGCGAAAGCGGTGGCTCCAGCTCCGACGAAGAGGGAGGCTGGCAACATAGAAGGCTTCGAAGGGCATGAAGCGTGAATCGGCGGCATAGCCTCTCCGTCTCCGATAAATAACGGTAAGACGAGATGCCCAAAGCTGATTGGGCCGAGCTAATGATGGCCCACTACCAAAACCCATTGTCACCGTCACCACCAACTGGTCCAAGTCCAACACCCCTTTCACCCATCCCATCTGCCGTTGCCGCTCCTCTAGTCCTCTTCGTGACTAATGACTTTTCTTGTATAAGCTGGGCTTTTCTCGGTCAACTTCTTGGGCTCCTCCAGATTCGTGGGCCCCTGGAAATATAAGTATAGGTCCACGCGGCATACTTAGCCCAGCCTATCTGCCTCTCAAAAGCTGGCCTTACAGCGCACCCCACCACACTACAGACAGACGATTGTGTCAATTATAAAGCGGTCAGCGATGGTCGGTGGACATAGGATAAAGATCTGCTACCAACACTGTTCCAACAAATCATTGCAGTCGTACATGAGAATATCTTACCTCTCCCATAAATGTTTATTCATGGCAAGATGTTTTCAATGTACAACTGCAATGACATGTTGGGATAGTATGGATAGCGAGCAGATATATAAGGATGGAAATGAAGTGGGTTTTATTAGTTTCAGACCGTGCCTGCCTTCATAAAACCTTTCAACCCATATCTTATCCAAAATTCGCATAGTTAAACCTTTCTCATTTCAAGAGAAGCTGAAAAGGATAACTAGGACCAGCGGGGGTAATTATCGTTGGATTAGAATCTTTTTTCATGATGGGGTTACTTATCCACGAATAGTTGTTGGGTTGGAACTTCTACATAAATACAAACAACAAGTCCGCCTCTTGGTTGGACTATGAAATTGAATGCTTTTGGGTTTTACCCGTGAAGAAACTACTTCTCATCCTGTGGTGGGTCATTTACCTAAAAGTTAAAAAAGAAGAGAAGAAAAGCTTCTGATTCACCCACTGATGAAGAGGGTGAGATGTAATGTGGGGTGTAGATGTGAATGAATTCCTTTGGGAAATAGGTTTCTAACACATTATAAAAGTTAGGAACCTATCTAGGGGTATCTCCTAATGGCAAATACGGGAGATGTTTCTAATACAATGTGGGGTACAGATGTGAATGAATTCCTTTTGAAAATAGATTCCTAACACATTATAAAAGTTTTCCTGTAAGATGAATTTGCGTTTGTATTGTCTATTATGATATCCTCTGGACTTTAGAGGATCAGACACCGCAATTTTATCAAATTGCCATGTTTTAATGTTTTGGTTAATCATCATCGTCTATGTTTATGTCTTATTCCAACTAAATGAGATCATTTACATGAATTCTTTTTCATCAATCTTATTGATTTAAGTCATAAATACCATTAAATTGTTAGTGCTAAAATCATTTCTTACTACTTTTATCTGTTCTTTTTTGTCTACCCCAAGCTCTTTTAACCCCTTCAATGTATAATAAAGGGAAAATCTATGATGCATAAAAGATATGGTATGGGAAGAGATTTGACCAATCAAAACCTACCCATGAATTTTGATAAATAACACCTGATTGGCTACCACATTTATGATTCTGGTTCACTAGGCAAAAGTTTTTCAGATATCATATCTTTTCCATGTCATAGTTGAACCCGTACAATAAATCACTTCTAATTGGCACAATTGGTAGTTTTCTGTGCACGGGCACAAACTATTTTTGTTTACTCCCTCATTTTATCATCTATTGGATATATTCTTAATTTCTAATGGATAACTTCAATCCTAATCCTATCCTTTATAGTTTTTCACCCATCCACATTAGCATTCACATTTCTGCCACATTCATTATTTATTGATTTCCCAATACTCTACTCCATACAACATAATTGGTCTTACTTTTATAAAATTTTACTTTTAATGTAAGTGATAGTTTCCTATCACATAAAAGTCCAAATGCATCCTTCCATTTTGGCCATGTTGCTCTAATTGGTTGGATGACATCTTCCTCAGTCTATCTCTTGTTATGAATTATTAAATCAAGACACCGAAAATAGTCACATAATAGATTTTAAACCATCATTGACCCGAATGGTCGAATTATCGAAAATTGGTCATATCATCAATTCCGTTTTGGCCTTGAACCACTTTCTAGAGAAAACCGTTAAAATGGTTAGAGAACTACTTACCCAAGCGATTAAATTGTCAACCAGTTTGACCCAGGCAATGGCTAAGGGTTCGCATTTAAAATTAAGTTCAATAAATTAAATTAGTTTAAAACAAAAAAAAATAATAATAATATGATATTTTTATCCTAACTCCTAAAGACCCATAGATAGTTCACTTAGGCTGTGTTTGGTTTGAAGGAAAAAGTAGGGAAAGGTAGGGAAACCTTTACAAACCTTGTATAGGTTTCCCTACCTTTTCCTTCAAATCAAACATAGTCTTAGGGTTTACTGTTTTTCACCTTTTCCTCAGAAAGTCTCATCGGCTAGACCCTACAGCACCGGCGACCACCACCTGCAACGATGACCATGATTTGCAGTGGCGACTACCAACTCCACCACTTACCATTTTCTTCCTCAAATCGTGATCAAAGTTTGAATTATATAAAGGTGGGGTCTGATACCGATGATGACCACCAGAACACCACTTCTTGCAGTGGTGATCAGAACAAGTATGTTCAAACTATCAATACTCTGCATATTTGTCTTCTACTTTTCTTTGAAAGCTAAAACTTGAAACTTGAAATTAAGAAAGGCCCAGAAATCCATATCCTAATCTTTGCTTTCAGCATTTAGTTTTTTCTTTCTCAAAATAAGAAAAAAAGGCAGTATTTAAAACAGAAATATAATTTTACATGCTAAATCCACCTATATATTTGATCTTGAAATTACCCTTCAGAGTATGATTTTGTACTTTGTCTCAAACTATCAGTTTCGTGGTGTTTGAACTTTGAAGGCTTAATACTTGATTTGTACTCGGCCAGTCCTCTAGAGCGGCAATCGGGAGTCTGGAATCGAATAGATGAATTGTGCAAATACTCTTAGTACTTAATCCTTAATACTAATATATTTTATTATATTTATGGTGTCGTGGGTAGCAAAATATTATTATATTTTGCTAAAGTGGAATTTAGAGACTAAAGCAATTCTCTTTTTGGGTAGGTTTTTAAAACCTTGGGTCATATCGAGTTCTATTTTGCCCCCCACTCTTAAGTGTATCTTGATTAATTTATACCGCTAGTATTATCAAATGTACATGTCATATATTTTATTTTAGTCCTATTTATTTTAAAATCTCTTATTTTTAAGTCTTTTGCTATAAGCTTAATATTACTAAGGGTGGCAATTTTTCACCCAACCCGCTGAACTCACCTAATCCATCCAGTATCTAACCCACTCATTTACTTGGCGGGTTGTGTGATCAACACATCACTCAATCCGTCCATTTAAATGGGTTGGGTTGTGGATAACCATTGGGTTAACCATTATAGATATAAGTATTAATTCTTTAGCCTTTTTTTTAATTTTCTTTATTTGATTAAATAATTTATAATTAATACATTAATTTCCTATTAATTATTGACTAAAATTAGTTTTGTCTTGAATTAACACACTTCATCCAACATAAATCCAAATCAATTTGACCCGAGTCTGGATCAGTTCAATGTAGTCTGACCCGAATCCGAAATAAACCCCGGATGGGATGGTTCGGTACCGCTTGCTTTGCCTGCTTTGGATCATCCGGTCCAATCATTATTCACACAACCCGACTCGACCTAGTACAAGCCAATCCGGATCGACCCAAATCTGAAACGGATCAGGTCGGGTGGGATCTAAACCCTAAACCCACCATGCTTGCTTTGCTCGGTTTGGATTGCCCGGTCTGGTTCGTATTCGTACAACCCAACCCAAAATCCGGTCCGATCCGATTTACTTCTCTTGATCCACTTTGGGTCAATCGGTTTGGTCCCAAACATGTGCACAAAGCTGACATGAGATGACCCAAGTCAATCCACCAGTAACTGAACCAGCCCAGTCTAGTCTGATCGAACTGAACTGGTCTGGTTGGAGTCCGAACCGATCCAATCAGGATCTGGTCCGACCGGACTGATCTGGTTCTAAACGGTTCAACCACTCTTGATGTGATTAGCTCGAAGGCAATTCAATTTGATGGTTCAAGTTGGTCTGACCGGTTTGAACCTAAGTGGTTCATCAAATCCGAAACCCGAACATAGTTAAATGGCTTTGCTACTTGTGTAAAAATAACATGCATTTAATGTGATTTGAACCTTCTCTACTTATGTAAAGTGCAATTACTATTGCCATCAAACTATGACCGATTTATTTGTTAAGAGGGAGTTAGTTTTTTTTTAAGTACATAAATATAAGATTAATGGGTTTGGGCGGATTGGACTGAGTTAAAGCAAGTTTGGGTTGAACCCAACCCATTTTATTTCATATAATTGGGTCATTAACGGGTTGGCGGGTTAAATGAGTTGGGTTGAAGCTCAACCCGAACCAAACCCAACCCAACTTATCCAATTGCCACCACTAAAATTACATTTAATCCTTCATTAGTTCCATCAATTAAAACAATATCACCTAAAAAAAACATGCACTATGAAACTTACTCCTGAATATATTTAGTCAATTCTTATACGATCAGTGCAAATAAATAAGAGGTAAGTGTTGATCCTTGTTGAAAACCCATAGTAACGGTAAAATCTCATGTCTCTCCCGCTAGTATTCAGATTTTTCCTTCGCCCTTCTAAGTCAAATCCCAATGCATGAACTTATGAATGTTAGCGAATTCGGGTCAGGTCTGGACCCTATTATACTCATTACCACCCTACGTGAATTCCAACTAATATATATTAGTATAGGAAATGTCTAAAATACTTATTTTTTCAATAAATAGCATTTCAAAAGTGGTTATTATCACTTAAAACAAAAGTTTCTTTTCTTGGGCATGTGTCTATCCATTCTTCCACTCTCAAAAAGGTTAATGGTATTACATCCTCTAAAGAATAAAAAAACAAAAAACTCATTTCAAATACCGTAGGATCTATGGAGTTATTATTTAAAAATAAAATTTGATTTAATCTATTAAATTAAATAATCGATTTAGATATAAAAAATATCAAATAAATTAATAACCTAAATTTACATCTACAGCATAAAAAAATGATGTCAAACAACATTTATCCAAAAAAACATGAATAAAAAAATCAAAACACTGGCCCCTACTTAATACAGGGTCATTCTTTAGTCTGGCATCAATCCAATGGCTAAAAATTAAAATTGTATATTCAGCCTGCTATATAGCTGGAATTTATCTAGTGGTAGTAGTGCGACCATATTTTAAACAATGTAAAGACAATCAACCGTGTATTTCTTTTTTTCTGGCAGTAACTCTTTTCCCTTTCCCAGACATCTATTAGACTGTTACCATTTACTCAAAATGAAATTAAACGTCACAACATGGTCAGTTTTGTACCTTCAAAGAGTTATTGAATAATTAATAAGAGAATCCAAAGCCCGTTTGGAAGGGTTTGGTCTTTGATTGAGCTGCATTGATTAAGCCGCGTTGAGGAACCTATTACATTAGCTTCTCTGGGAAGTCGATTCATTGGTTGAATTAAAGCATATTTTGGGCTTTTCTATGTTTCATCAAATATAATTTCTAAACTTCTCCATGTAGGGCCCACAATTCAGAAGTTGCTTCATGAAAGCCCTCCCCAGTCCCAAACAGTAGGGCTGCAAGTCAGGGGCCGGGTTAGGTCGGGTTGAGGCCAATCCTAAGTTCTAAACCTTAATCTAACCTGACCTTCAACCCGACCAACCCAACACTAACTCTAACCCTAACCCTAACTAAATTCCTTCAACCCTAACTCAACCCAACCCGAAATCAATTTCGAGTTGGGTTGAGCCCAACCCAACCTTCTTCCCATCCTTTAAAACCTCATAGAATTTCTCAATTTTAGATCTTAACTCAACTTTCACTACATATATTAACCCTATGTTTCATTAGTATTTTTTTATTGACGTTATTTTATTTTTTGTTCTTTTAGTACAAAATTCAGAAAAACAAGAGTTAGAAATGTCTATAATTTATTATGAGTTATGACTTACGATAGATCTTTCTTGGGCGGCAAACAACATAGAGGAGATGAAGAATAAAATTTTCAAAAAAAACATAAAATAATATTATTAAGATTTTAATCTTTCTGATTAGGATTAAGTGAAGTGATTATCTTAAAAGAAATACATGATACCATGTGGTGGGGGTTATACAAATACCATGCATCTAAACAAATCAATGTATATTATATATTATCTATAACATATATTTATATATGACATGTATTATAGAGTCCGGTTCAAATTGGATCGGATTGACTAAGAGGTCAACTCTAACCCAACCCAAAGTAAAGTAGGATTCATGAATTTCAATCCTAACCCTAACCCGAATATCAACCCAACCCAACTTTTTCGGATTGGGTTAAGATTGGGTTTGGACCAACCCAGCCCAAGTTGCACCTTACCAAACAGACGCTAGATAACTAAAGTAACGCACTTACTGCTTGCATTAATTGGTGGAGAGATCCCAAATTCCCAACCTAGTTTGAAAGATGGCCCTTCACATGGCAAGGCTCTTTATCGTGTTTTGAATAAACAGACTGGGATAAATAATCCTATCCAACAGTTCCAAGGAGGTGAACTAGCTACAGCCCAATCCACTTGGATGAATGGCATCGCTCATATATCATATTGAGGAGGCACCGGTTCCAACGTCAAATTGCAGAAAGCAAGCTCTCCACGTTGTATGCCAGTGGGCCCTTTTTATATCCCATCAACTCACCCCATAATGTTGTATGCCAGTGGGCCCTTTTATATCCCATCAACTCACCCCATAATTAGGTCTTAGTCTTACGCACAGCAACTGGCCCGAACTAAAACCTCATCACCGATACCTAAATAAGGACAGAACCAGCTACAGGAGAAGATTCCAAGATAGCTTCCACTCCATGGTGACCGTTGATCTTTTCACTGGTTAATAGTCTTGCTTAATTGCTTGGATTCCATACTAAACTCCCAAACTCAGATACCTTCAACGAAGTAGAAAAAGTTAGTTTGGTTAACGTTCGAGGGACCACCACATGCATCAACGCAAGCGACGTTAGTATATATAAATAATACTTAATATACTAGAGTTATTACCAAAATGAAATTATATTAATATTACGGGTGTAGCGCCGTAGGGGTGGATTCAAACCAAGCCGAATAGAATAGTACCGAGGCTTCTATAATGCTCAAGTTTGAGCCAGAACTTTGAGTTTGAGCTCAGTTCTAGTAAAAAATTTATAAGTTCGGCTCGAGCTCGATTTTGAAAAAAAAATATTTTATAAAAATAAAAAATATATAAAAATATTATTTATTTGATATTTAAAAAATTAATAATTATAATATTTTTATTATATATATATATATATATATATATATATATATATATTCGAGTCGGCTCACGAGCTAAGCTCTAATTGGCTCGAGCTCGACTCGTTTCATAATCGAACCGGTGAATTAGACTCGAACTCGATTGAAACCAAGTCGAACCGAACTCGAACAGCTCGTGAAAAGCTCAGCTCGTTGCCACCCCTAACAGTAAACCGGTCAAAACCCCAATACACCCTTTGTACAGACTGTTACGTATCAATACTTTGAACCTTGGCTTCATAGACTTTTTTTTTATCTTTTGATTTTTGAAAGGCTACACAAAGGGGTTAAGTGCATCCCAACTCATAACCCCCTAACCCAGGTGAGGCGGAATTCAATCCAAGTCTCTGCGAGGACCAGCAGGAGACCTTACCAACCAGAGCTGATTGGCACCTTGTAATGTTTGATGGACTTTTAATTTATGTGGGGTGCTTGCGAGATTTCTTTTAAGCGCAGCGCAAGCAGTCAAAGTCTCAAGTGATGGGATCCTCATGGCATTTTATTTTTGGTAATGCATGTGTTCTAGTCATGGCGAACATGGGAGGATATCTTACATGTCTAAAACTGAATGTGAAAGTTGAAACATGAGCTTTACTGGACGTTCCTTTAATTACATTCATAGAACAATAATAAAAAACAAGTAGAAACGAGAAAATACACCAGATTATTACGATTCAAAAACAATGTAAAATAGATAGTACTTATCTGATCTCAAGTATATAACATGGACGAGAGACTGCAGCATTTCAGACACTAGTGTAGCCAATGACCCAAACGGCATATTGATCTTTGTAGGAAACCTTGGCATAAACCCTATGATGGGGTCATGTGGTCCGTGAAGGTGAAAGGTCCATGTGATCCTGTCAACAATCGACTTTATGTCTATATATGCATGCATTCTTTACCTTCGAGATCACGGGTCCGGTGCCGAGAAGTCAGGGTCTCTTGCTTTCTAAATGTAGCCTGTAACAGGAGGAGCAGATCTTACCTAACAGGACAGAAGCCCACAAGAACAACAATCTGCATCTTGGGGATACTGCACGATGGAGGAGAACCAAAGGCAGATGAGATACCCCCCTTCAAAGTCCAAGCAAGGTGCAGTCAGATGAGATCAAATCAGTCCCCTACAAGACTGCCTCTCACAAAGTCCCACAGCACATCCCCGCCATGTATTATCATCGGGAGATGTTCCCAATACACGGCCGGGATGTGCTGTGGGACTTTGTGTGGGGGCTGATTTGAACTCCAGTCAGATTGATGGTTTCAAAGTTAATTACCATTAGTGGACCTGGAAAAGTACATATCCAGATTCGAGAACCGAAAGCAATTCTGCAAGTTGAATACCGATCAAATCAAAACTTGGTTGAGTTCGATAGGTCCCGCCAACTTAAGATAAGACTCGTCTAAATTTCCAGATATATATAATAGAGAGATGAGAGATACATCTGATACAAATGGAGCCCATAAAATGTAGAGAACATAACAAAGAAAAACTTGAAATATTCTCTCTACTCACCCCCCATCAACTTTTTGAACACGTAACAAATGTTCCAGATTTTAGGTTAAGATTTACTCAGCTATATTACTTGCATTCAATTTTATTAGCGCTAGAACATATTAGGAACCTCGAACTGCTAATGGCAGTGCTAGGTTAGTCTAGGATTGGTTATCCCGTTACATATTTGTTTATCATAGATGTAGCCCTATGCATAATAACAATTTCCACAGCATGTACCACAGCAAAATAAATTCCCATACTTTAATATGGTGCACATCACTGATGCATGCATTAGAAATATATAAGCAATAGGACAAGCTACAAGCTCAGTATTTGATATTCCTTCAATGAGAAAAAGGAGTAAACAAATGTTCCCTAGGGTGGTTGACAAGTTGACATCAAGGAGAAAATCAGGATAAAAAGCAATGATTCAACATGTATGGATTCCACTGCTATATAGAGGTAGCTTAAGGCTGTGTCTATTACCAGGATTCATGGCACTGACAATAATTTATCTTTTCAAAAAGTAGTACTGTAAAGCCTGATCCATGTTTTATGAAATATGGGACTATTTTGGAGAATGAGGATTCTATTGAGAAGTATAACTGGGTTTCTCTTTTGTATCAGAAATCCACAGTAAATGATTTCGTGAGTTGATCCATAAGTGAGAAAAGTGATTGAAGCCCTTTCATGATTCAATATCTTCTACTACTGCTCCTTGATAATGAAGGTGACGAATCTCATAATGGTTTAGTGATAATGCAAATGAGAAAAATAAAAGTTCTGTTTGGCTAGTGAAACAAATAGGACTACTCAAACATTATCTCAAATAGATGGTAACAAAGGTCAATGAGAGGCTTGATAAACCTACACTCCCACAGAATGGCTTCTTTATCATCTAATAATGATGGAAATCCAGTGAAAAAAAATTGAGAAATCTCATTTTGGGAGGGCAATATACTTCAAAGACATTAACAAGCTCTACATAAAATCAACAAGCTCAGGTTTAGTTTCCATGCACAAATAGGGGAAATCAGAACAGAAAATACAAACTGGTTAATTTTACTTGTATAGTTGCTTGTACCCAGGTCAAGCATACACAAGGATCCAATCATTTAGTAGGACACACTAGCTTGTGGCCATACTCCCCTGGCTATGTAAAAGGGGTAGAAGAGCATTGGAAAAAGCAAGGTTCAAAATATCGTTACGCATCAGCCCGTATCGGCCGATACGTATCATATCAGGGCCTTCCCGGTACGCCCCTACAGGGGGTGTATCGGGTCAGGCCATGGTTCAGAGGGTAGCTGGACCAGCATATCGGCCTGTATCGATATTTAGAACCTTGGGAAAAAGTAGGGAAAGGTAGGGAACCTATACAAGTTTTGTAAAGGTTTCCCTACCTTTCCTTACTTTTTCCTTCAAACCAAACACAGCCTTATTGTAAACCTAATTACCTACCTTGGAAGAGATGTTAAATGAATGCAAAACTCAGTGTAGACCCTGCATGAGTTAAAAGATCCCAGCACAGTAAGGTAGGAAATTACAATTAAGAAAGAGTTGCAAGTTATGATAGCTGAAACTGAGAGCTCTCTGAAAGAATTAAAGAAGGCTGAGTAAAATCTTTCAACTACTAAAATCTCACAACTGAAATAGTAAGCCAATCATCAAGGTAATCATTGGATGCAGAAAAGGAAAAAAAAAAAGACAGTGCCAACATAAACTTTAGACCTCATCAGCTGTTCCTCTCGAAGCTCATGAAGCTGAACTTGATGCAAGAATTCTTGCAGAATAAGGAAACAAGATGTTGATCCTGTAATATATATCGAATTAATGTTGGGTCTGCAATCTAATTATACTCTTGCTATTCTTGCCCCAACAAAATAGGGATGCCTGCGAAAAATTATAACTAATCAATAAATCACAATACTTCCTAATTAGAAAGAGGGATGCCTGCGGAAAATTATAATTAATCAATAAATCATAAAACCTCCTAACCAAAGCAGGACTCACGAAGAAGAAAAACAACTCTCCGTGGTGAAATAAAAAAAAAAGAACAAGATCCACTCAATTCATCCATCTGTTCCTTCATATTTACATCTGAAACTACTTACAAGGAAAACAGCTAAAACCCTCCGGCCATGCATCTCAAATGTTGCATTACAAACTAATTAAAAGCTCAATAATTAGATATTATTGGTTTCCTTTCCTCTTTACAGATTTACGGTATTGTACCTCCAATTGAGGTCTCAATGTAGAAGCAGTCAGCCTCCAAACTCCAGAATCTTCCAATAATCAAACACACAGTTATGGCCTCTACCTCTGCAAGAAACATAACCAGGAGCTTCATTATTCGGATCAAACAACCATCAGACGAAAAAAATCAAAGATAATTAGAGGATAAAAGAGGAGGTAGAAATAGAATCAAACCTTTGTAGGAACATCAGGAACTTTGTATGAATCGGGAGTAATCCCAGCCAACCACAAACCAGGGAAAACATTCTGTGAGAAAATCATAGATTCCGGTTAGGAAGCAAAAATAGGAACGAAATAGAAAACAAAGCAACTAGAAGTCTAGAACATCGTCGACTTCAAAGAAAAAAAAAAAGGTTGATAAATAGAGGGGCAATAGGAAGACAAATTTCTTACATCCAGCTGTTTCTGTATATTCTTCGCTCTCTTTTTCGGCCTCCGAGCTGGTTTTGACCCGGTCATCACAAAGATATCCTCTTCAATCTCCTCACGGGAAAGCGAGATCGAGAATTTCTGTTTCTCCTTCTTCTCTACATGTTGTGCTTCGGCAAAACCTCTCAACCGAAGAGACTTCGGAAGATTCTCTGGGTGTGATGCAAAGACATTCTCCTGCAATTCTCCATTCTTCGAAACACCACCGATCTCATTCGGAGCCTTGAAAATAGCTCTTCTCGGTCTCAGATTCCACGGCTTCGAAACCGGTTCCTCTACTTCTTTTCCTTCTTCATCAGCAGCAACGTCAGTTTTGTTCTTCGACGCGGATTCTTCCTTTCCTCCAGGTCGAAGACGAATTAAGAGTTTACTCCTACCGTCTTCAGTTCCGGCAGCTTCAGTTTCCGATGCGGTGGGGCTCTTCGGCGACTTCTCCATCGACGGAGTAGTGGAACAGGAGGCGAACGAGAAACGATTCTTAACACTTCGAGATCCGATCGGTAACTTCCGAGCCTCCGAATCACAATCCTTCTTGCAGAGGGAGGCACCGTCGGGTTCGGACTCGGAAGCCGAGGAACGGTGATCGTGCGGCGGGGATTCTCGGGTGGTATCGGCTGGTTTCCGGCAGCGGTGATTGTTAACCTGGTTCTTCCCCCACTTCAAGAACGAAAGGGAGAAATTGTGAAGAGGCTGCGATTTGACGGGCGCAGTGGCCATGGATTTTCTCTGCGATGTCTCGGCTTCCGACAATGCCTGAAACACCATGGATTGCTAGGGTTACTTGAGGTCGATCGAGAGAGATATCTCCCTCTCCGATCGTCTGCGAGCTCCAACAAACAAGGCAAAAACCCTAATTGTGAGAAGCTTACAGAGTGACGACGAACGAAGCGGAGAATGGGAGAGAAAGCTCTAGGAGAAGCGCTGCGTGTGAGGGAGCGAACGCGAGAAAGAAAGAGGCACTGTATATTGCTGCGTAGGTATACACTATATATATTTAAAGCGGGAGTTCGCTCTACTCTTCTACGTCTTTGCACTCTTGTTTCCTTTTTGACACTTGTACCCTCAACTTATTCTTGTATTACTCCTTTGTCCTTATTGGTAATAAGGTTTTCCCTGTGTACAGACTACAGACTATGGAGCGGTGATCCGGAACCTCCCACGTGGCAATTAAGAGCACCTTCATATTCGGAGTTGGAGACCAGCGGAGAAAAGAAAAAGGAAAGCACGTATATTAACAAGATCATGGATATGGTCAAAGAACCGAGAAAGACAATTGACCAAACGAAGAGATCAGGCGATGTTGAACCGTTAGATTTTGAGGGTGACGTAGACAATTGAGATAGAGTCAACCAGCAGCATTGCAAAAGAGCCGTTGATCATCAAAGGCAATATAAGATCCTGACGATGATATCTGGAGTTTCTAGATTTATGTAACCGAGGAAGGAGAAAATGGGGAAGATGCAAGATGCAACGAAGTACATAGAAAGATTCGATGAATCTGGGATCAGAGGGTGGAGCTGTATGTGATAATAAGAAAAGCCAGGGGCAAATGGGATGGGGATTGGGGGAGATGATGCTGGGGGCTGGCCAACTTAGAATTTCCGTAGTTTTAAGTCATTTTAACATCTGGGCCAAATGCCAAGCTCTTTTTCTTTTCTCTACTCTATATATATTTTTTATGATGATTGGGCAATATGGTTTTGTCGAGTATCCGCACGGCATGACCCAGGGCCAGGGGAATTTGTGTGGGACCCACTTGGGCTGATGATTTGGGGACCAGGAGTCCACGTCCACTGGACCCACCTTGGAAAAGAGGCCGCTGACTCGATACTCATCACTCATGGACGTATGGTGTGTGGGACCAGCTTTGGTTGGCAAGGCGGGCCGATGATCCCAATTCCCGACTCCCAAGCCCGGGCCCCGGAGGATGTGCATGTGCGACTTTAGAACGTGCTGAACGGTGGAGAGACCGCTGCGGTGTAGCGGCAATGGGATATACATATACTGTAAGTCTGTATTTGTAAGCCAAAGTTCTGTATACGGTATACACTCTCAAAAGCACGATCATCTAACCGTATATTAGTAATATCTCCCTGATAGTCCAAAAATGTTATTACAGATGTACAGTTGAATGCGGTGTGTAAAAAAAATAAAAAATAAAAACGAATGCGGTGTCCGCGCATACTTATCTATAAATCTTGTCAAAATGGTATATTAACAGAAAAGGGAATTTAGGTTGAGTGGCTCCACAGAATGCGCCTAAAAAATGTCCCACATGCATATATCTCAGCGTGGATTGAGAATATCTTCTCTACTTGTCATTAGAAAATGTTTTCAATATATAATTGAGATTTACTGTAAAAATTTTTGGGATACGCTCTATGGGGGCAAATTTGAACTTCAGATCAGCTCCCAACAGAAAGTGCCAATAAATACTCTAGAACTGTTGCCTATTAATCGTTCCCACATTCTTAGCCACAAAACACAATTGTGATGCCATGAATAAAAGAACATCTCATCACACGTAGTTGTAATGTTCCATTTGTTCCATTGGTAAGGATATGGGAACAGTTGTGGATAGCATATCCGAGCCCATCAGTGTCCCATTGGTTTTTTTGGTTCGATTTTTTTTTTTTTATTCATTCAGTTTTCATAATTAGACATTCAATTAACCAAATTTTGTTATTTGACATGTAATATATAATATATTAATATATTTATATATTAATATATTATATAATACTTTTAATATATTATAGTGAAATTCAATTTCATAATATTAATATATTATGTTATAATATATTAACATATATATCATCTTTTTATTTCAGTTTTTAAAATTTTGGTTTATATTGTTCGGTTTTTTACCAAATAAATCAAATGCTCACCCCTAGATACAGATTGATTGGTTCCAAGTTTTTTTTTGGTATCATGTCTTTTCGTTATCATAATCAAATCAGACTACCCAACTCCCAAGACCACCCAAATGAATAAGAATGAATGATGAAACGTGCTTTGTGATAATAATAATAATAATAATAATAACAATAATTTGGCAAAAAGATTGTTCTTTACTTTTATACATTCCTTGACCAAATTAAAATTTATCAACTTCAACAATTCAAAGGGGGAGAGCCTATCAAGGTGCACTTTTATACATTCCTTCAACAATTCATTGTTACATCCATTATCAAATCATAGGTACTTAAATCGTTTCTTAATACTTCAATGATTCAACCCATGCCCATTTTTTATCAGCCCCTAGCTTGTTTAGACCATAAACTTATAATAGACAAATTCTTCTTGCTAGTTAGTGCCATGGATGATATTTGATAAATATGATCAAACCATCTTAATCTATTTTTCCTCAATTTATCACAATTTATTATAATTAACCAACGTGGCCAATGCTATAGCACCAATAAGAGGCCAGCTCCTGTTGTCTACATTAGTGCTGGTCTCCTCTCATGTGATGACACACATGGACTCCTCCTCGTAGCCCTCTTCTCTAGTTGACTACAAAAAAAATCAGCATGATAGAGCTACTGCCTTTTGGTTTTGTATGGTCTCTTAAGATTTAGATATTGGAGTGTTTTTTCAGTTCTAGCAATTCAACGCTCTTGTTGCAACTCCTACTATGTAGTTAACGACATAGGACAACAGAATGATAGAATAAATCACCACGAAATTACCGATCCCTCTCCAACTCCTCATGGCCAGAGCTCTAAAGAAGTGGCCATATTTAGTAGTGAGTTTAGTAATAACTTAGCTAAAAGGCCTCATTCATTTTTTCAGAAGCTACTCATTAGGGTAAATGTGAGTAAGTGTATTTATCTATGTTCTTTTATTTAGGGTTGTACACAGGTCGTGTTGGGTCGGTTTACTGGGGTTTTCCCAACCGACCCGACTTGGTCGGGTTACCTAAGGTGGAAACCGAAACCGACCCACTGATAGGCAAAACCGACCTGGTCGGTTTGAGTCGGATTGGGTCGGTTTTGCTCCTATAGTCAAACCTTATTTCTGAAACTTGTCTCACCTTTGGTCCAGTGTCAACTTTACTAACCCCTATTCCTCTCAAAAAGCTTTTATATTCAATAAGACAAAAGTTAGAAGACAAAAGACAAAAATCAATATTCAATAAGACAATAAAATAGAAAGTCAAACTGTTTTATAGAAAGAAGGCTGAAACATTTATATTTAAAGAAACTTTCTAAATTCTAATCTAGGTAAAAGAGAACACCTAATTCTAATTGTAATTGCCTAATGAGTTGCCTATTTGGTGTAAAAGACTATATAAACTATGATAGATATAATTTAGTTAAGTAGGAACTAGAAGATAGGGTTGTTCTAGTTCTAGTAGAAGACTAGTTGAGTAGGAATCTAGGAACTACCGAACTAGTAGAAGACTAGTTAAGTAGGAAGACTAGTTCGGTTCGGTTTCGGTTTTTACACAAGAAAACCGAAACCAACCGGTGTTGATGAAAATCCGGTCGACTCGGGTTGGGTCAGTCCGGGTTGGTCGGGTTGGTCGGGTTGGGCCTTCTTATGAATAGCCCTACTTTTATTTCTCAAGTGAATAAGGTAATGAATATTTTAACCATAAAAGCCATTATTAAAAGGGGCAATTTTGTCCCATCCAAGTGTTGTCAAATTTTCCCTAGTGGGAAAGTATCTAGGGAAATAATTTTTTCATAGATCCTATATAAACCTAAAAAAAGAACATGGGCATCTTGGTCAATGGGAAACCAAATCCCATTGGCCAACTTTTCCTTTTCTCATAATCCAAAAAACGAATAGACACAAAATGATTACAGAGAAGTAAAACTAGGTTATTTAACCTCGTGCTTTTGGCTCATTTCCCAAAGAAGGAAAGAACATTGTTGCAACTCAATTTTTCAAACTCAAACTAGTCAAGAGCTTATGAAGAAAAAAAATTCCCAATCTTATGTGTACAATTACCCACCTTTCAGGTGAGCTTTTGTAGCTTAGTTTGCTTGTTAGCTGTTTCTACCATTACCATCTTAGCCTCCCTTATCTCATCTTGTCATTCTTGTGTCTAGGGATGTCAACATGTCAAGTTCGTCATGGGTTTGCCTCAACCCTAACCTGACCATCCAGTGCCCAAACCTGAACTAGCTTAAAATACATAATTTCCGAACTTGACCCAACCCTTTATGGTCTAACCCGATGCCAACCAGACCCACACCCATAGCATTTCAATTGTATCTTTTTAACACGTTTTGAAAACATAAAATCCATTAGTTTAAGTTTGGAAATTGTTTTATAGATTCTAAGGTGCTACTTTTTTTCATTTAAAAAAAGAAGAAAAAGAAAACCAAAATCAATATGTAAATAAATCTTAAACTTTAAAGCTATGGAGTTAGAAGTCAATAAGTTACAAGAATACCTTGTACATATGTAGGGCATCATGACTCGGTGGAGCGGGTTAGTCAAAACCCAAGCCGGCACAAGTCGAAGAACCCAAACCCTAACCCGACCCTAAAGCCAAATATGCCAGACCTTATAGGGTCGGGTCAAGCCGAGTTTACCATTTAACCCGACCCATTAACACCCCTATTCTTGTCTATGGAGCCTTTTAAAGTTGATTTTCACGTCCAAGGTATCGAGACGTATAATCTTCTTGACTTTATCAGATCCAATGGATTTCCATTTGAGTTCTCACGATCATTTAGTTTTGATATCTTTCTTTATAGTTTTTCCACTCATTCATCTCAACATTCATTATTCTTCAACTCTCATTAAATCAAACTAACCAACCAAAAAGCATTTAAAAGAGACCAAGACCAAAATGTACCTCTAATAAATGGAGTAGGAGTAATTGGGATGAATATAGGTCAAAGACGGTTGAAAGCTAAAAAATGTTAATGTAGAGATGAAAAAAAGAAAAAGAAACTCCTTACCAGTCATTTTGGTGTCGTAAGCTTTCTAGCTATCTATCCTAGATGAGGCAAGGTTATTTATCTCTTATGGGACATAGGGCTTATTTAGGAGAGGGCTGAATTGAAGATAAGCTTGGGTTCAGATAAGTTGGTTTAGGTGCTTTGAAGAACTGCATAAATAACATAAGCTATATTTGTTGACAACTAGTTTATCTGTGTAAGAAATTGGAGAACATGGATAATTTTGGTTAATCACTATAGATAAGTTATTCAAAGAGACTGAAGGCACTACACATCAGTTCCCCCAAATGATAATAGATTAGCTGAATATGATAGTTGTTTTACTAGTTGTGGGACCAATCATTTTGTTCCACACCTACCATAAATGCAAGAGATCAAGTGATTGTAAACTATATACACATTGTGACCGGTATGGAGAAAAATGATGATTGGTTGGACAACTAGTAAAATAGCTATCAAATTCAGTCAATCCTTACTAAAATGGGCACATAGGCAAAAGCCCTTTGAATTATCACCACATTTCATCTTTTTTTCTAATTTATCATCAAATAAATAAAATAAAAGGATTCAAATGAAGAGGATGCATGGGATACTCTGATTGTCTTCTCATTGCTATTGAGATAGGAAAAGAACCTTGCAATGGAGACTGAAAAGCAAGGTAGTTCTCAAATCATTGTTAATAGAGTTCCATTCCCTCTGCATGTGTGTGTTTTATGTTTACTAGTAAGTGTGCATGTGCTTTGAACGTGACAAATTTAGATGATGATAATGGTAGGAATAATGTATCTATTTTTTATAAATTATATATATATATATATATATAATTTAATTATGGCATCATGGGTTAACTCATTTAACTTGTATGGTTGAATTGTTTGTTTGCCACATGTACGGAAGGTTTTTTGTCATTTTTTTTAAATATGAGTTTTATATTATTAAAAGTATTTGATATAAATATAATTAATAGAATTTAGTTATGTGAAAAAATAACTTAAATAGAGAGAGAACAAGGGGTTTTATGTTAATGCCAATAGTGACATAGTTGTGTATAACATGTTATACCTTCCATCTTTGCCATATAATATTGTTTTTATTTTATATGTAATAAGGGGCTTTATGAATGACAAGAAGGGGGCTTTTGGACTTTGTATTTATAATAGTTTTTTTTTTAATTTTGTTCTTGTTGAAGTTGGTAAAGTGGGTTTGGTTAAGGAGCCAACTAAGGCATAGCTTATAAAAGATTTTAAAGCTTTGTCATTTACTTATCAAAGAGAATGGCAACAATAAATAGTTATTTCCAATGCAAAAGTGATTGTGGAGGAATTGAATGGCCACGAGCCATCGATATCTTGGTGTTTGGGTTATTACATAGATAAATTTAAAAAGCTTGCCAAACAATTTTTTTGTCACTTTTGTTTACAACTCTCAACCTTATACTAAACCTCCTCATATTATACCCTATAAGGTTAGACATTTGAATAAATGTTGTGTACGAAAGAGCCCCTACTTGTAAGGCTATAAACGTTAGCAAAATCCAAATCCGAACCAATTATTAAAAACTTGCACCCAAATTTGATCCGACAATTGGAAATTTTCATTTGAATCCAATCAAATTTGGTTTTATTTTGACTCTACATTCATTTATAAAATAAAAAATAAAAGTTAATTACTTTTTAACTATTATATATAATAAATTAATATAAATATGACATACTGAACTTATTATATAAAATTTATAAGAATATATATTTTTTTTGTAATTTTAAATATAATTATGTACATCTTATATATCAACACCAATAAAAATATCATAAAAATGTCCATTTTTTACATTTTTTGTAATTTTATATATTTATTTCTGTTTTAAAAAAAAATTATTATCTAACTAGGACTTCATGGGGTAACCAATTTGATTCGGATGGTTGAATTGCTTAGTCACAACTTGGGTGAAAGAATGGTTTTGTTTATGAGTCAGTTTTAAAATATATAGGTTTATATTGTTAAAAGTATTAAAAATAAATCTAATTAATAGCATTTATTAGTGAAAAAATAACTTAAATATAGAATTTGATAACGGAGAATGGGAGTTAATACCTTACTAGGCCCACGTAGAATTATTAGGCCCATGTCAAGCGAGATTCTTCAAATGACGTCGTTATTTGCATTGCTCTCCTTTACTAGGCCCACGAGGCATCTTGTCACGCGTATAATTTAAAGATGCACGTGTATTTAGCATTTATTCCCGCTTGTACAATAATTCTACATTTGTCATGGGCCTGCAATGGCTTCAAGCTTATTACAGGTTTGTGCACATCCAAAACTCATCTCAGGTTTGCGCATGTCTGAGACTTATCGCAAGTCTACGCGTGTTTGAAACTCATCACAAATATATCAACATACCTAAAGTTCATTGCAATTCGTTTCAAGCACGAGTTCGACACAATCATCAATGTCTAATGAGTTGTGAACTCATCGCAAGCATCCATGTGGTATTAATTTGACACATTCTTGCTCTGATGGTCTGAGCGACCACTATGTACCTACAATAGTATATTCAAAATTTCTATAAATCTTAATTATTAATTATTTTTTTATTTTTTGTTTTTTATTATTATTCATATGCAGCTTGCAAGATCCAAGTATGATTGCATAAACAGTTCATCCAAATATGTGATAATGAGATCAAATTGTAAAGTTTCAAGTATCATTGATAGACCATTCTACTTGGATAGACTCTTGTTTTTTGTAGTGTTTTATCTTTTTAGTGTATCTTTCTTCTTTTATTTATTTATAAAAAAATGTAAGATTTAAATAGAGAGGATTGAAAGAGGTGAAAAGTAGTAGTTCAATTTAGAATTTAAACCTTATAATTAAATAGGTACTAAATTAAAAAATGAGTATTTTACTCAATGTTTTAAAAATCGGACTAGACTAGATGGTCGAACCGTTTGGCCTGGGAACCAATCAAGTCATTAGTTCCATTTTGGCCCTAAATTTCTATTTAAAAAAAAAAACATTGAAATGGTCAGAAAACCACTAACTTGGACGGTTTAACTATTAAAATGTTTAACCTAGTTAACGGTTCTCAAGTTACTTTCAAACTAATTCCAAATTTTTTATTTACTTTAAAATATAAATTAGAAAATAAAAATTAAAAAAAAAACTTTCATATGTCACAATCTTGTTCGATTATTCTCAATGGCCAAAGTTTTAGTTTTTCCATTTTAATTTTGAGTTTTCTTATTTCTATGATTCTTTATAAGGTGTAACAAAAAAAAAAAAAATTGCAACTCCAATGAAGAAATTGAAAAATTGTTGCAAGAGATGAGAAATTAAACATCGATATTATATTTAGAAAAATGAAACAAGCGATATGAGATTTGAGATATATTTAGAAGGATAAGATGTAAGAAGAGGGAAAACGATGCTATAGCGGTAGTGATGATGAACATGGAGATAGCCGCCAGCGACGATTCCTTCTTCTTCTCCTCAGGGCAAAACAATTCTACAACAACAGCCATTGAACATGGTGATAACCACCTACGACAATGCTTCCTTCTTTTCATCTTCATCTCTTTCTTTTTGTATTTTTATAGTTTATTAATTATTATTATTTATTTATTACATTAAAGGTTAACACATTTAACCCAAAAGTTGAACTATTTATTATTAAATTTTATTTTTGGTCAATTCTAAATTATGTATTTGATTTTCATTATCAATAAAAATGATTCTTGTTTATTACACTTATTATTAAATATGATTAATAAAAATATCATAAATTTGTTTAATTTTTTCTACATATTTTTTAATTTTTATATTTATTTCTATTCTAAAACTTTTATTACCTAACTATGACCTCATAGGTTGATCAAATTGATTCAGATAGTTGCATTGCTTAGTCACCAATTGGATAAAGAATGGCTTTGTTTTTTAGTCAATTTTAAAATATATTGCTTATATTGTTAAAAATATTAACATAGATCTAATTAGTAGCATTTATTAGTGAAAAATAACTTAAAAATATATGATTTAATAAGAGAAAATTGAGATTTAATACCTTAAGTATAAGACTTAATGAGAGGGTGTTAAATGAGGTGAAAAGTAATAATGGAAGTTACATTTTCAACCCTTACAATTAGAGATGGATTAAATACACAATTATGACCATTATAGTATCCATTAAAGCTGGCACTAAAGCTATAGTAAAATGACTTTTATACCCTTTCTCAAACAAAGAAATAGATGATAATTTTAGTCCAAAAAATGTTTCGCACTGCATTTACACTTTTATATAGTATAGATAATAAAATAATAGTATAGATTACGAGTTATGATGTAGCCAGGTGTCAAATGATGATACGTGGCATAAGTTGATGTGGCTCATTTGAATTTTCTTTGAAGCCCCAACTAGGGATGCGAGTTAGGAAGGTTGGGTCAGGTTTATGGTCAACCCGGACCCAACCCTAAAATTTAGGCTTAAGACCCGAGCTTGACGTCAAGCCCAATCTTCCCAACTCGAGCCCAACCCGCATTGTAATTTGATGCACTTTTGTTGAGCTTGGGTTGGTCAATGAACCCACTCTAAAATTATACATATATGTATTTATACAAATATGTATATATATATATATATATATTTATCTATATATGTAAATATGTATGCAAAGTATGTATTTTATATAGGTAAATATGTATACAAGTGTATATATATACAAATATGTATGTATACCTATGCAAATATGTATGTCAAATTTACATAACGTATGTATGAATGTGTATAATTGGGCCAAGTTCGGCTACCTAAGGGCTAGGCCCAAGCCCAACCCAAAAAATTAAAAAGGCTAACTTCTTGGGCCTAAGGTTTTAAAAGGCAAAAGGCGTAGTTGAGGCATAATGTCCCAAAAAAGTGAAACATAAGACTCAAGGCGTTGCAAGGTGTAAATCTCAATGTTTAAGGAAAAATTAATTAAAGTTTATAAATTGATAAAATAACATATAATATGCCAAATTAAAATGATATAAAGTATACGAATCCATAAACTATAAATTTATAAGCAATAATTTTCAGCATTTAATGATTAAATAAAATAATAACTACTAAACTAACAATTATAAACATTTTACATTTCATGTAAAAAAACAATTTAGAAGAAAGGAAACAACTTAGTTGATTTGATCTATAGTAGTAGTAGTAGTAGTAGTAGTAATAGTAGTAATAATAATAATAATAAGATCCATTAGTAGAAGAAATGAGAAAATTAACAAAATTAGGACATTACATTTAGAATATAAGAAAAATCTCACTTATACAAAAGAAACTAAGAACTTGATTAGTCCTTTTTGCATTGAACTCTCTTAAAACATTATGACAAACTAATAAAATTTGATTTGTCTTATTGTTTCTTTTTCTTTTATTTTTTTATTTGGCCTATAATTAGTAAAATGTCTTTCTTTATGTTTTAGATTAATAAAAATCTCTCTCTCTCTCTCTTTCTCTCTCTCTCTCTCTCTCTCTCTCTTTCTCTCTCTCTCTCTCTCTCTCTCTCTCTCTCTTATATTACATTAATTCACCAAGTAATCATTGATACTCACCTCAAGGTGTACACCTCATGTCTCGAGGCTTAAGTCTTTTAAATCAATGTTGAGCCTGAGCTTGGC